>NC_133663.1:61515503-61570140 GCF_037893015.1 Macrotis lagotis | reverse complement strand
GGAAGGGGATTAGATATGGTGGTGGTGAAGGGGGAAAGATATGTTCTGTTTTGGACATGTGTTGATATTCCTATTTAATTTCTAGTTTAAAGTGTCCAACAGACGATGCAGGAAGTCAAGAGAAAAATTAGGGCTGGATGTAGAGCAAATCATCTTTATAAGATAATTAACCCTTGAGACTTCTCGATTACACCTTCAAGGGAAACTGGGAAACATATGTAAACTCTTAGGTCAAAGGTTGTCTTACCCTGCAAAAAGGACAGGTATATTTATGGAGTTTTCTTCATTTTCATATTTTTTTTTGTTCTATATCCTAGAAATTTAGGGAAATAACTGTATGTTAGCTCCCCAGATACTCAGACTGATTTCCTATTTCTAACCACACAGTTTACAATATCACAGAAAGAAATATTAAGGGAAAAAGCTCCCTGTCCTTGAATGAGCAAATGTAAGTCTCATGTGAATCACACTAATATGTAAATCTTCAGAGACACAGTTGCCAGTATGAGGGTTTTATCAGGTGAAAACCAACTTCCCCACAAGTCCTGCCTTGACTGCTCCTCTTTGCCAAGCCAAGGTATGTGGGGAATGTGTTAGATTTGCTCTCTCCAAATTCCAGCCACTCCTTGGGGCATGCCCAGATCTACAAATTCAAAATATTTCTCAGGGAAGGTCTGAAATGAATGTCTCATCTTTCCTGGCTGTCTCCCCCTTTTTAGATGAGTATGTTCTCATATTCCCCAAACACTTTCTCCTTTGATTCTCCCCAGTTGCTACCTTTCTACTTTTTTTCACTTTGCAGTTCTATACATTTTTACAGTTCTATACACAGTTATATACATTTTTTTGGAATCTAGACTTAGAATTCCCTTAATCTAGGAGCTTCCTTATGTGAAAACTTATTCTATTCAATATATTCAGTGTTTTTCTTACAGTGTAGCATGAGACACAAGAGATTTGGAAATGGTTACTTGGCTATTCCCATGCACACCTTGAGGCAAAGACCTCTCTCAAGTAAGAGAGAAAGAAACATGGGCAGAATTTCCTGGCATAACTGAGGGACTCTATTTGCTAGGGCAGAGTTAAAAATATTATACATAAGAATTTCATCTTAAAAATTTAAATAAAATGTCAGCTCCTAAATAGTGTTGTACGAAAGGAGGGAGTTGTGATCAGCAATGGCAACAGTGGAAAAATATGGACTTATCATAAAGAATATGATCCACCTGTGACAGAGTTGTTGGTGTTGGAACAAAGACTGAAGCAAATTTTTTATTATTATTATTTGGGGGGGTGCAGGGCAAATGGGGCTGGGTCATACCTACAATTATTACTATTATTTTTTTAATTTTAATTTTTTTTCTCTCCCCTTTATCGATCAAGCAAATCTATATTTACGGGGGGAGGGGGTATTTTGTTTACTGTTAAACAAGAATATTTTATTAATGTAAAAAACATTATTTGTACAAAATGAGAATAAATATTAAATAAAAATTAAATGATGAATACTTAAAAAAAGTGTGTGCCAGTTAATTTTTATTTTCGTGTCCCCTTTGTTTAACACTTTACAGAAAGAATGGGGATTACACTTGTGATTTAATTGGCATAGAGAAGTAGTGTCAAACTCAAATAGAAACAAGGTCCATTGATATGGGAGGGTGCCTGTGGGCTATTTGACTTAGTTTTTCAATGTAATGTTGTCTATGTTTTATTCTCCTTTTATCTCTTTTTGTTACATATTTTTGAATCGCCCTTTAATCTTATTCAAGTCTCCTGGGCAGCATTGTGGGTCCCAGGTAGCCCGTGTTGATATAGAGAACTCCTTGGATAAGGAAACCTTCTATTAGTGCAAGTTGACATCATCTTTGCAACCTTGAGAAACAACCAGATTATCAATCAGTTAAGTGACTTGCCCCAGGGTCATACAATGGATATGTGTTAGGCAGGATTTGAACCTAGTTCATCACTTAATAAATGTTAATTGAATTGAATTAGCTTAATAAGAAGCTCACTGTCCTACAACCACAGACTATAGCTTGAATTCTTGCCAATTGTCTTGGCATGGCTAGAAATTTCTTATTGCAAAACCACACACATCTGCTAGAGAACCAATTGGAAACATATGTCATATTGCTGGGGGTTAGTAATGCTATCTGAGTATATTGTGTTCTATACTTCTATCACTATGCAATTGAGAAGTCTATTGACCTCTCTGGGAAAGATGTGGGAACACTATAAAAATGGTGTTCTCTTGGCTTTGGAAGTCACCACATTGACCACTTATACATTGACTTCCCTGAAACTCTTCCCAAGCACTTTGTCTTTTCTAAGATACCCTTTTTTCCTAGCAGAATAGGACTCTTCCACTAGTTACATTTCATGTTTCACACGCCAACTCCGTTCTACATCTAAGTGGCTTCCTTTAGCTGTCCTGGGGCAAGTTCTTACAAAGCAGTTGAAGACTTTCATTTCTCCTTTGGTTCCTTACTTCTAGTTTCTATTGATCTGCAGGTCTGGAACTCTTTGTTATTCTCCAGATACCATTAGCTCAATTTGCTTGGGGCCAATTTTTCTATTTCTCCAAGTTCAACATGGGAACTATCAAATGGATCCTTTGCTTTGACTTTTCATTTTTGTCCTCCAACCTCCCATTTCTTCCTTGCTCTAAATTCCCTTCCCAAGAATTCTTCACATCTAACTACTATGCTGTGAATCACTCAGAAAAAACCCTTAATTATCCATCAAGAAAGTTGATTGATATATCAAGAAACAGTCAGTATAAAAATATTTATAGCAGCAATTTTTGTGGTAGCAAAAAAAAAATAGAAATTGAGGGGATGCCTATCATTTGGAGAATGGTTGAATGAGCTGGGGTATAGGAATGTAATGAAATGCAATTGTGTAAAAAAAAGAAACTGCAAGTAGATTTCAGAAAAACCTGAAAAGACTTTTATGACTATTTTTAAAGACTTTTTTTTGAACTGATGCAAAATGAAATGAGCAGAACCAGGAAAATGTTGTACATAGTAATGGCAACATTGTGTGATGGTCAACTATAAATGACTTAGTTCTTCATAATAATATGATGATCCAAGACTATGACAAAGGCTGCATGATGAAAAATGATATCCACATCCAGAGAAAGAGCTGAAGGACTCTGAATCAGATTGAAGTATAGTAATTTTACATATATATATATATATATGTATATATATATATATATATATATATACACACATATATATGTGTTTGTGTGTGTGTGTGTGTGTGTGTGTGTGTGTGTGTGTGTGTGTGTGTGTATTTCCCTTTTGGCCTGTTCTTTCACAACTGTGACAAATATGGATACATGTTTTCTATGATTGCATATATACATCAAATTGCTTACCTTCTTAGAAAGAGGGAAGGGGGAAGGGAGGGGTAGCTAGGCGGCATAGTGGATAGAATACCAACCTTAGAGTCAGGAGGATGTGAGTTCATATGTGGCTTCAGACAATTATTACCTGGATATGTGAACTTGGGCAAGTCACTTAACCCCATTGCCTTGCAAAAACTAAAAATAAATAAATTTATTTAAAAAAAAGAAAGAAGAGGTGAGAAGGAGGGAGAAATTTTGGAACTCAAAATTTTAAAATAAATATCAAGTATTGTCTTTACATATAATTGAGAAAAGTAAAAGACTATTTTTAAAAAAATGTCTGCAAAATGAACTGAACTGGAGAGGGAAATGGCAAACTATTTTAGTAGCTTTGCTAAGAAAACCTCAAATGGGGTCATGAAGAGCTGAATATGATTGAAATGATTGAACCACCACCACCACCACCACCACCCCTACCACCACCACCACCACCACCAAAAAAAATCACTCATAGAACCACCAAATTTGAGAGTTGGAAAAACCCTTAGTGACCCTCACATGCCAAAGGAATCCCCATGGACAGTAAGTATTCAGCTTCTGTTTGAAGATCTTTAGGGAGGGGGAACCCACCACCTCTGAAGGCAGTCTTTTCTATTGGAGAACAACTCTGATTATTGGGAAATTTTTTTCCTGATGTCACTTTGTGCTGTTGGTTCTGACTCAAAGGACAATTCTTCCAAGTTCTCCCTCACAAACCAGCTCACAAACTTGTTAGTGTGAACATTTTCTGAGAAACAAGAATGGCTAGACTTAAGAAAGTGATGGAGGAGAATGTTGATAATGCAGATTAAATTTAAAAGTGTAATGCATACATTCCCCAACCCCCAGAGTCAGTTGTTAAACACTTATTAATCTAAATTTAAATCTAAGGTTTTCCTCCCCCAAGAAGTCTCTCCTGAAAGCATGGCATTGTTATCCACTTGCAGGGTAATCTGAGGCATTTCAATTAAATTCAACATACTTTTCCTGAGTATCTACAGAGTTCCAGGGACTGTTCTAGGTACTGAGGATTCCAAGACAAAAACAAGAACAAACAGTCCCTACCTCCCAGGATCTTGCAAGCATGTTAAATGGGAAATAATATGCACAAAGACAAGTGCATATAGCAAGGTGGCCCTACAAGTACACAGAACACCAAGCCTGGAGTCAGGAAGATCTGAGTGCCAATCCAGACTCACACTTAATAATTATACAACCCTAGGAAAATCACTTAACCATTGTTTGCCTCAGTTTCCTTTCCTGTAAAATGGGGCTAATAAAAGTACCTACCTCTCAAGGTTATTGTAATATTCAAGTGAGATAACTGTAAAACAACTGGTACATAATAAGTATTATAGAAAAGTTAGCTTTAAGAAAAACCAAGAAATTTAAGAAAATTAAAAAAACAAGAATTAAAAAATATTTGATATTTTGGATTGGGTCTGTGATTTACTGCAGTAGAGAGTTCTCTGGTAAGGAAATTCCTTCTACCATTGCAGATAGACAAACTTTTTTTTCAGCTTTTAGTTTTAGAAACACTGAATGATTAAATAATTTCTTCAGAATAACATAGACATCATGTCAGAGGCAAGACTCAGGTCTCTCTGAAGCTGTGATGGACTAACTGTGCATTATGTATGGTGTGTGTGTGTGTGTAAGGATGTAGAGAGATATATGTATACACAGATTATAGGTATATATAGTAAACTGTATGTTTATACAAATATACATATTCATATTTTATATATAAATATACAGAATAAATACAAATTAATTTCAGTGGAGGGAAAAACATTAATAAATGGAGGGAAAAATTAGGCAAGGCCTCTCTTAGGGGTTGGCATCTGATACTTTAAGAAAGCTAGGAATACCCCATGATGAATAAGAGGAGAGTATCTCAGGAATGGGACTAGCCTGCACAAAAGCATGAGGACAGAAGTTGGATGGAATGTTATAAAAGGGGAACATCAAATTTGGCAGGAACCCAGAGTATGTGAAGACAAGTAATGGGTGATTAATCTGGACAGAGAGCCTGAAGCCAGTCTATTAAGGGCTTTAAATGCCAGATGGTCATATAATACACACAAATTCTATCCTCTGGGAAAGTTTCTGAAGTTTCCTGAATGGAAAAATGAAAAGGCTTAAACTACATCTTAAGGGGATCAATTTGGCAGCTATGTGATGGTGGTCCTTTGTTCTTGAAGAAGGCTATGATATCAGGGAGATGATGCCATGTCAGGCAAGTGAATTGGATTTAAATGAGATAGGACTGGGCTAAGCCATTAGCCTCACATTCTCCTCTGGAGCCATCTGGGTCTAGTGGCTATATTTGAATCAGGACAACTGGCTTATATATGAATCCAGGACCCTGGATGTGAGGTAATCAGGGTTAAGTGACTTGCCCAAGGTCACACACTTAGGTCAGGTGCCTGATGTCACATTTGAACTCAGGACCTCCTGATTTCAGGGTTGGAATCTGTACCTTGTAGCAGATATATAGCGACTAGATTGCAAAGGGCAATGACTGGAGACAAGGCAACCAATTAGGAGGGCAAGGCTCTTCCATTCTCTGGGATTCAATCTTCTCATCTGTCAAATGAGGAGCGTAAATTAGATGACCTTTAAGGTTCTCTTCAAGCTTGAATTTCTGTGCTCCATTTGAAACAGTTTCAACCCAAATGATATTAAGCTTTTTTTCATGTCTTCTATGATTTCTTAAAATAACCACAAACTTCCTTTTGCCTTATAATCTGTTTGTTTCTACCATAACAAAATAAAAGATAACTTTAGAAAATTTATATAGAACATTGTGTTTCATGGCATCTCTGTATAGCATTTGAAGTATTTCCTTCTATTTCTCTGTTTCCATCACTTGTGGAACTCTTTGGACAAAGAGAAATCTGACTAATGGATGAAAAGATTAATCAATAGGACAACTAGGTTTTGAAGGCTCTGAAAGCTTTATTCTGCTTTCACTTCCTCTCTGCCTTCCCCTCAGGCAGGGGGAGCTTTAGGCAAAATTGTGTTTAACTCTTCAAACCATTGTGCTGGATTCCTCCTTGGACCAGAAAAGTCCTCTTTCCCTGGATCAGATATCCAGTTTCTTTACTCTATACAAATCTGTTCTCAAGGAAGGTTACCATATTGGTCAGTTTTATCCCATGGGAATTCAAATCTAGGGCTTACCACAGTTGTATGAATCAAAATATCTTTTGATTTATTTGACCAACTATAGCATTTGCTCCTTTTATGAATTATTTTCACAGCCTTTCTGTGGTAAACCCATTAGAATCTACTACTACTCACAAATAGAAGATGTGCGAGGAACCTGTGAGGTGACCGATTCTTTCATTCCCATTTTACAGATAACAATAATATAGCATTTTAAGGTTTATAAATCACTTCACATATTTGAACTCAACTGATCTTCACAACAGCTCTAAGAGGTTGATGCTATTATCCCCATTTTACAAAAGAGAAGCAAAACTGAGGCAATCTAACTTGTTATTATCTCTATTTTACAGTTTAGGAAACTGAGGCAAAGAGAGGCTCAATAACTTGACTAGGGTCACACAGCTATTAAGTGTTTGAATTGAATTTAAACTCAGGTCTTCCTGATTCTAGGTACAGTGCTCTATCCACTGTGCAATCTGTATGTCACCTGAATATATAGATTATTAATACTAATGATGATAATATACAAAGTGTTTTAAATCTCACATTTGAACATTGTGAATTAGTTACTATTATTACCTCCATTTTACAGATGAGAAAACCGAGGTTAAGAAAGGTCCAGGAACCTACAGTTATCAACTCTTATAGACAGGATTGAAATTTATTTTCCCAACTCCAAAGCCTACGTGCTATCCATGGTCCTCTGGTGCCTCATATGTAGAGGGGTAGGTGTGAACAATTCTACAAATTAGTATAAATGGGACAAAATGAGTCAAAGATATGATTTGTGGGGTAGCCTCCCATGATTGAAAATGGGCCACATAAACTATATCCCAAACTTGGGGATGGGTGGGTGGGTCAGAGGTTAATCTAACTGACTTTGTCATTTTTTTTTGTCCTTTCTTGTTCTATCTCCCTCCCTCTCTATCTCCTCTGGTTCCTTTCTTCTGAACTGGAGTGTAGGTTTAGCACTGCTCTTTGTTATAAACAAAAACTCCCTTGATCCTGCCATTCCTTCAAGGTTACAATTCAAAACCTCACCAGCTCCTTAACATCAAACTCCTCAAAAAGTCTCTGCTACCTCTACTTCCTCTCTATCTGGACACTGGACCTAGATGGCTCTGGAAGAGAAAGTGAAGCTGGTGACTTAGCACAGCACCCCTTCACTTAAATCCAATTCATGCACTTGTCATGGTATCACCTTCTGATGTCACGATCTTCTTCAAAAATGAAGGACAAATATTATTATTATCATTATTATAACCACCCAATCTACATACAGACTTTTGAAATCTGACTACTTAGCTTTCCACCAAAACGGTGCTGAAGTCACCGGATTTTTTTTTTCTCTATATATCCCCTTTGATCTCTCTGTGGTCTCTTACTCTATTAACTACACCCTTCCTTCTCTGTAATGTTTCCTTCCTAATTTCTGTACCCCTGGAGTAATTTTTAAAAAATGTCTAATCCCTCCTTCCTGACTTTCATTGCTAGTTCCCCCTCCCACCTCTTAAAGCATAGACATACCCAAGGTTTTCCCCTTAAATCCTCTTTCCTACCCTCTCTATACACTCCCTTATGTGTCATATATGAGAATCCATTCTTGTAGCTTTAGTTATCACCTCCATGAAAATGACACCCAGATCTCTATACTAACCTCTTGCCTTAATTCTAGTCCCATATTTCTAAATGTTTGATCCAGGATGGGGCAGTGGATAGAGTGCCAAACCTGGAGTCAGGAAGACAACTTCATGAGTTCAAAACTGGTCTCAGATTGTGTTACCCTAGGCAAGTCACTTATCCCTGTTTGCCCTAGTTTTCTCATCTGTAAAATAATGTGGAGAAAGAAATGGCAATCACTCCAGTATCTTTGCCAAGAAAACCCAAAAGGGGTCAAGAAGAGTTAGATGTGATTGAATAGTAAGGACTGCGCCTGGGTGTCCCATCAGCAATTAAAATTCAAAATATTGAAAAGTGAACTCATCTTTCCTCATAAACTTCCCTGTCTCCTGATATTTCTGTTAATGTCATTATTTTCCTTTCAAGGCTTGTAAGCTTGGAAAGATTTGAAAATGATTCTATCTCCCTCAGATCCACAACATTTAATTAGTTTCACAATCCCATCATTTCTACCTTTGCACTGTCTCTAGTATAGGGATTATTAAACTTTTTTTTCCATGTCATGGACCTCTTGGGCAGTCTGATAGCACCTATGGATCCTTTCTCAAAATGTTTTTAAATGTATAAAATTAAATATATAGGAATATAAAGGAAGCCAATTATAATGAAATATGCTTCTATATGTATACATAAATGCATATATCGTAAATTCAGATTTTTGCTTAAGAACCCTGCTTTAGTATCTAATTTCTTTTTCTTCTACTCCCACTACAAGTATCTTATCCTTTCATATTCTTCTTATTAGTTTATAAGCTCTCTGAGGTCAAGCAATATAAGTTTTCATCTTTGTATCCTAGCTTGCCAAAATGCTTTGATATAGTAGGTAATAAATAATAATAGTTATAAATTCATATACATGCATGTATCATAGCATATATTATGTTCTATATAATCATTAGCATATGTTCTATTGCATAGTTAGCATATATATCTTCTATCTGATAGTTAACATAATTGTTACTTAAGTTATAGATAATAGTTTTATATATATAGTTTCACAATATTTAGAAATAATATAGTTTTATATATGTATATATTCACATACTATATATAGTTTTACATATTATATGCATGTATGTGTTTTACATATATAGATCTGTAAAGTTTTCAAAGTATTTTTACATATATTAGCTCATTTGATCTTACAAAATTTCTATGACCTTAAGTGCTGTTACATTTATTTTACCTATGAGGAAACAGACTGAGAGTTTAAGTCCCTGCCCAGATTCATAAAACATAATAATCTTTAAGGTGAAATTTGAATTCCTCTCAAGTATGACACTCTATCCACAGCATCAAGCTTTTGATTATATTATTAAAGAATAAATCATATTGTGCAAACTCTCATTTTTACAGATGAGAAAACCAAGGTCCAGACCTGAAAGATTCCATTTTCAAGGAATTTATAGAAAAATAATGCGTTAAGGTGACTGTTATTCCTTAAGGTTCATCATTTTCAATCATATATCCCTCTTCTGATTTTTTTGTCCACTAACTAGGGCAAGATGATAAAACTTTAGAACTGTAGGATGCCTGTAAGTCTGGCTCCTAGAGAGGAGTGGAAGCTGTAGGAGGTTCCTGCTTCTCCTGAGTCTCCATTTCATAGTGCTAGGTCACTATGTACCAGGGTGGGGGGTGTTGCTTGACAAGTCCGGATAATTGAAGTTTACCACTTATTTTCTATGATTCAATAGAGTTGAAGGAGTATATCATTTCAGTGTCTTGTCAGTTCCATGACCAGATGGACACAGAAATAACCATTCTGTTCTACAATTTAGATGAAATAAATGAGAAGATAAAGTGATTTTTTTTAACTAGTGTTGGGCACTTCACTCAGTTCTGCTGGAAGTGAAGGGGTGAGAGTGATTATTTCTAATTTCAGCTATCCCTGGGATGCTAATGAGAGGAGAAAAGCCTGGAAAGTAGGATGAAGTTTCATCATTCTATCAGTGGTTTTTGATTTTTTATCAATTATGCTAGCTTGTAGTAGCTAGGCTATGCCATTCCTCCAAACTCTCATTTTTTCACAAGGCAACCCATAAAAGTGAGACTAGGTGAAAATCTCTGACTATTTCACTTTCCCCATCTGTAAAATGGGGATTAATAGTACCTACCTTTCCAAATTGTTGTGAGAACCAAATAAAATATTAGTAAAGTGCTTTACAAACCTTAAAGTTTTATAAAAATGCTAGCTATTGCTGTTGTTATTATTAATTAAATGGAAGCATTTTGGAGAGAAAATGTGAAGTCATTCTGCAACTTTTTCTGGTGAGTTAAACATGTAATGAATAAGGAGGCTCTTTGGTCATAGAGGCATTCAAGAATTAGTATTCATTAAGCATCTACCACACTATCACTAGTGATACTACATTATAGGTCTATATCCATTCAAAGATCAAAGCTTAGTCAATCCCAAACAGTTCAAGGAAAAATTATTTGGGATAGTAAGAAAGTGTCAATAGAAAGAACAACATCCCCATAACTCTGGGGCACTCTGTCCCAGAAGATTCTATTGGTGGGAAGAATGGACATATCAAATGAATTCTCATGGAAGGGCATAAATAAAAGGTATATGGCCAGGGCATACACACAGAGGGAAAAATTCTGACTTTGACCCTAAAGAGCCACCAGGGTTTTCTGGGAATGTCAACCTGTTACACCTTCCAGGTCTTTTCCTTACTGGTATAACAGGGACTGGTACACAAACAGAGCACTTCTGCTAATGCCTCCCCACCTCGAAGAGTCTAGGAGCCTGTTTCTGGGGGTAGTTGTGAGGACAGGCAAAGAATGGAGGCAGCGAGGTGGTACAATGAATAGAACCCAGGAGTTAGAATCAGGAAGCCCTGAGTTAAAATCCCGCTTCAGTCATTTATTAAATGTGTGATCCTAGACAAATCACTTGACCTCTTGACTGTTCCAGTTTCTCCATCTGTAAAATAGGGATTAATAGTACTTACTGTTCCAAATTGTTTTGAGGATCAAATAAGATATTTGTAAAGTGCTTGCCAAATCTTAAAGGTCTATATAAATGCCAGCTCATATTTTGGAGAGAAAATGTGAAGTCATTCTGCAGCTGGTTCTGGTGAGTTAAACATGTAATGAATACAGGAGGCTCTTTGGTCATAGAGGCATTCAAGAATGACTCCCAATCAATCAATAAGCATTCATTAAGTATCTACGATGCTCCAGGTGCTGTATTAAGCAGTGACAATGTAAGGGTAGTCAAAAGATGCTTTTCCCCTTGAGAAACTTAGGGAAAGTCATGATAGAATGAGCCAAAATTTAATAGGGGCAAATGACAATTCCTACATGGGTTCAAAAGTGATTGTCACCTTCATTAAATATAAGATAGAGGATGTATTTAGATAGCAGTTTGAAAAAGATCTGGATTGCAAGCTCAGTAAGAAGTGTGATATGAGAACAATAGAGTGTAATGAAATTCTAGTTCTATTGAGAGGCATTCCATCTAGAAATAAGGAGAGATGAGTTAGGAATTAGTCTTCTCTAGTCAGACCACATTGGGCATATTGTGTTTCATTTTGGCTGCCACATTTTTGGAAGGACATTGCTAAACCAGAATGAGGCTCTAGGAGAGCAATTAGGACAGGGGAAGAGCTTGAATTCCTACTGAGGAAAGATCAGTTGAAATATTAGGAAATGGCCTGGAAAAGGTAAGACTTTGGAGTCAGGGAGGGGTAAAATGATAATCATCTTTGAGTACTTGAAGGACTGGCATGAAAGCTTGATTAGATTTATTCAACTTAGTCCCAGAGGGCAGAACCTGGAGCAATAAGAAGAAGAAAAAGGAAAAATTTAGGCTTGATTTAAGGAAGGAAGAACTTACTACCAATTAGTCATCCACAAATGAAATGGGCTGCCCCAGAAGGTTCCTTACTGCTGCAAATCTTTGGGAGAAAGGTTGGATGAGTAGGGTGTTGAAGAAGGGATTCTCTTTTAGTTATGGGTTGAACTAAATGGCTGCTGAGGTCTCTTCCAATTCTAAGATTTTATTATTCTTGTAATCACCTTGATATTTAGATGAATCTATTAGTTAAAATTTCTATTGACATATATTTGAAAAGGGAGAATGTGGGACTCTTAGTAGATAACGGTTTGATGGACTCACAGAATATGGAAGTAACCTTAAAGATGACTCAACTTAAACCCTCAGGTTAAGGATGAGGAAACTGAGGCTGCCAGAGCTGAAGAATTTTGCCCAAGGCAATAGAACTTTCTCTAGTTAGGTCCAGAGTTTTCTTGAATTCCTGTCAGCTCCTCTTTTTCACTCCATTTGAAAAATTTTATATATTCCCAGTTAGTGTATTTTCACATCCTTGCATCACATTTGGAGTTTTTTTATAAAGAAAATGTGTTTTTATTTCCCAGAAACTCATGGGAATCACTCAGATTTCATTCCTGTGTCCAGTCCCTCAAGAATGGGAATAATATAATGAGATGATAATTCATCAACCTGCAAATGCTGTGAAATCCTTTTGTAGCAAAACATTTAGGGATCAGAGACTAACACTTTGAAAATAATTATTCTCCTTAGTTGAACATGATTGAGTTTCTCTATATACACAGAAAGATGTTAGCTGCCACAATACCTCTTTCAAGATCTAAAAATCCTATCAGAATTATGCTTGATCTGACCCTCCTTATGTCATTTCCAAATGAACAGAAAATAAATTACTCAAAATATGTAAATGTTATGACAGGGAAATTATGTATGTAGTCAACAGAATTTTGTTGCTAAGATCAAGGTTACCAAAGTGGAGATAAATATTGCAATTTACTATCTAGATAATTGGAGTTCAGAAACCTGGCAGCATATGGGAGAAGGAGAAGATGCCTCGAGAGATGAATGAATAAATATAACTGGATTCTGTGGTCTAAGAAGCTGATTTAGATTTTAGTCCTAGCTTAATGATTCTTTGGGTCAATTTTTATTTTTTATTTTTTGCAAGGCAATGGGGGTTAAGTAGATTGCCCAAGGCCACACAGCTAGGTAATTTTTAAGTGTCTGAGGCCGGATTTGAACTCAGGTACTCCTGACTCCAGGGCTGGTGCTCTATCTACTGCACCACCTAGCTGCCCCTATTTAATCAGATGATATTAGACCAGTGCTTGGACTTCCATTTTTTCACTTATAAATATTTTTCATTGTTCCTCATAAATAGAATTTGAAGTTTCATTAATTCTATCAAAATCTTTGCATTTCTTAGATAAAGATGATATATGACTAGAAAATAGTAAAGCTATAAACTCAAAATCTGAGCAATCTTGGTTTATTCTCACATTCACAAATAATTTTTTCAGATTATCACCCCCAGAGTATAAGTAATGGGGAGGCATAAGCCTGGGCTGGGTTGATAGAGAAGCATTAAAAAGGGGCCAAAAAAATGGGAACAAGCAACTATACCACATACCTTACCAGTTTCTTTTGTTAGGGCAAAAAATTCATCTTAGCTAAGTTTAGGTAAAATACCCAGATTGTATGAAAGGGACAGGTTTTTAAAGAATTTGCATATGCTCCTTCCACCCTGCCTCTTTTAACATACATTCAAATTGGCATTGGTACATATCTGGAAACCAGTCCTCACCTTCCCACGCCCAACACACACTTTGTCACAAATTTTTGTAGGAATCCTTTAAGACTGTGCCATATGTCAAGAAGTATTTCCTAGAAGTCTTGGGAGAAGGAGTTAAAGATACTTTGTGGTCAGCAAGACATCTCGGAGCTGACTAGGATAGGCTAGTCTGGAGCTAAAGGACCTCTGAGGTCCCTTCCAGATCTCTAGATCTATGTGCCTATTACCTGGTCATCTCTTCCACAAGACCCAACCTGATCCACATCACTCCCTCCTACTGCAAACCCAACTTTAGCCTCTCCCCACTCAGAATTACTTCATTCATTTTTGATCTACTCACATGAGCTTTCTCCTCAAATAGATTGTAAGCTCCAAGAGAGAAGGTAGTCTCCTTCCTTCCTTCCTTCCTTCCTTCCTTCCTTCCTTCCTTCCTTCCTTCCTTCCTTCCTTCCTTCCTTCCTTCCTTCCTTCCTTCCTTCATTTTTCTTTGCAACTTTGATACTTAGCATAGTGTCTACATCATTACATGTACAAAATAAATATCTCTTGATTGATTGCTGGCAGGAGTACACCCTAGTTGGCCTCTGAAGAATTTTGAAGCCTAGATAGGACTCTTTGTGCTCGTCTGGTGGTTAGTGATGGGTGGGGAGCAGCTAAGTTACTTTCTCTGAGCTTCTATTAAAGCCCCTTTGAACCCAACCTCAACAGCAAACAAGATGAAAAGTATGTGTATTTTTATTTCTATTAACAAAACAAAAAAATATATACCACAGTCATTTCATATCTCATTGCTTCTAAGAGCATATGTTACAATAAAATAACTCAACAAACTTCAAAGATTAGCCTTTATCAACACTTTTGTACACATACACAAATATTTTAATATACTGATATCTCAAAGGTTATCCATATAATTTTAGTATTGTCATAAGTATGAACTAAAAAGTCTCTTTTGTTCAATTTTGTAAAAATGACATATTTTACACATCTTCTATTTACAACTGAACTATGCTTCAGTGTTACAAAACACCCACATTGACCTTTAAAATATATATAATAGGACTTAGTATTAGTCCTGTTCTCACAGCAAACTCCCTACTTGCTGCTGAGCAACACATCTATTGGAAATTTATAGCACATATCCAGCCTGGCTTCATAAACCTTGTTCAGGAACAAAAAACAAAACAAAAACCATAAGAAATGTGCAAATACTGGAGTTGGCAAAATTCTCAAGCTAGCAATGTAAAAAATAATATATTAACACCATGAAGATTTAGAATAAATTAAACCATCATTCCCTTGCCAGTATCAATGTAGCCCTCAGAATCGGCTCAAAGTGCCAAAGTCCTCTAGAAGTAGAGGTCTGACCAAGGTTGCAGTTGGCATCAGGCATCAGTATTGGGTGAAGCCAAGTTGGTCTGTGGTGGAATGCTTGTCCTATTAATGACACGAGTATATGTTCGCTCCACTCCTTGCTTTGATGGGTCCTCCTTGCACAAAATCTTTAAAAGAAACATCGTCAAAAATCATGGTTAATAGCTTGTATGTATTTAAAAATGAGAAATTTACATTGCTGAGGTTTTAAAATGTGCTTAACAAAGAACTCTTTATGAAATCTTATGAAAGGCAATTCTGTGGATTTTGTGTATAAACATAGATTCTAGTAATAGCACAATTTGAAGAGGGAACTTTGTAACCAGCAGGTCCTTCAATCAAGGATGTATCAGACATTATTAACACCATTGAGGATATCTGCATTTGATTTTCTGTAATTTTATACTGCTGTGAAAGCTTACATTTCATTTATTCCAATTCTCTGTGGTAAAGAAAGAGACAGCTGAAATCTCAATTAATTGTGGATGCTTCTGGAAAAATAATATCCAACCTTTTCCTCTTCTGAACTTTACCTTCTAGAAATTTGATATATAATTGAATGTCTTTCTAATGGGCCAAATATGAATTGGATCTAGTAATATTAATTCAAGTTAATCACTGTAGAAATAACCTCAATAATGTTTTCTTATTGAAAAGATTATGAAGACTATTTTGAATTTCCTTCCCATGTTGGAAATATCATTCTTCCTTCCTGGTCTCTTTATCACAGCTGTTTAATTAGAGGTTTAATTCTGACACTCTTCGGTTATCCTGAAGCTGCTAAAATGAGTGATGGCATATTTTTGTATATAGTTTTTGTTTGAAAATGGAGATATAAATTCATGTCTTTGGCGTTTAATTTTCTTTTTAGACTGGGACTAAAGGAGCTTCATGGGAAGCCCAGATTGACCATTTGAGAAGCAATATGACAATGTAGTGTAAAGACCATTGGATCAAAGTCAGAGGAATCTGGAAGTCCTGGTTTTGCTACCTACTGGATATGAGATCAAGGGTGAATCATTTCACATCTCTCAGTCTCAGTTTCCATCTCTGTAATCTTGAAAGCCTCGAAGAAGACCTTTAGATCTTTTCTATTCTAAATGCATTGTATTATATCTACGCTATCTTCATGGATTATAGATTTTTTATGTATTAATGGCATATATGGACCTTTGTACCCATGATATGCAAAGATCAAAAGAGTCCATTTTTTGCCTGAAATTTTGCCTGAAAAAAAATGGCAGAAATACAGGTAATACTAAACACACCATATGATGAATCAGAATGGGAAAGAGTTAATTTGTTCCCTTCTTTAGTCTCAGATCAATACCAATGACCACAGCTGAATTTAATGAACTATTATCTTTAGTTTAAGATATACCTAAATGAATAAATCAGAATATCATGTTTAACATATAGAATTATATATTACTCCAACCTTCTTATTTTATAAGAAAAAGAAACAGCTTCAGAGAGATTAAGTGACTAAGTAGCAGTTGAAGGCTTTGCTTTTCATTTACTAGTTTGGACTTTAAAATTCCTGATCCATTCTCAGGGATAGGATCAGTAGGATATGCATTAGTTTCTGTCCTTAATTGATAACATCTTCCTACAGGAAAATGAAACCCAGATAAAAAAAACCCAGTATATTTAATCTTGGAAAGAAAGATATTCTTTTGGTTATTTTTGGAAGTGAAAGGTTTAGTCTTATCTACAAGTATATTTATATAAGAATGTATTGAACCCTTAACCTTAGAAGGGATCTTAGAGACCATTCAGTTCAATGTCTATCAAATGTGTCAATTATCTTTATAGCAAACCTGACAAGAGGTCATTTAACTTTTGTTTGAAAATATTCAGCAATATGGAACTCACTACCTAATGATTCAGTTTGTTCCATTTCTGGATGGCTCTAATTATAAAGACCTTTTCCTTTTGAAAAAAACTTTCCTCTTGTCATTTTCATTTATCTTAATTCTGCTACATTAGACCATATATAGTGAGTCTAATCTGTTTTCCAAATATTAGACTTTCAGTTCTTTAGAGACAGCTATATCAAAATCCTAAGCATTCTCTCTTTTTGTTAAACATCACCGGTTCTTCTAACTCAGCCCATGATATGGTTTTCAGTCTTCCTACCATCCTAGATGTACTCTAACTTGTCACTGGTGCTCTTAAAATATGGTGTTTGGAACAGAAACAGTAGTCCAGGAAAAGTCTGATGAGGGGTAACCACAGTGAACCTCCTTGTTTGGTTCTATAGAACTATAGTTCTATTAAGGCAGCTCATGATCAAATTCGATTTCCCAAAAGCTATATTACAATGTTATCTTGTACTGTAGTTACCATCAAATCAAATTTCCAGGTCTTTTAAAACATGAACTTCTACCTTTTCCATGTTGAAAGTATATGACAAGAAACAAAACAAAGTGAAAAAGTTTACATTTATCTCCATGAAATGTTGTCCTCTTTTATCTGGTCCATTGATATAACCTTTTGATACCATTTTGGAGTAGATTCTTTCATTTAAGATATCCCACAGCATTATATATGATGAAAATTTGATAAATATGGATCTATATCCTTATTCAGATCATGTTAAATTTTGATGAATGCTATATACTCTTTACATTCAGTGACTCCACCAGTTATGAATCCATCTCGCTTTCTTTTACCTTGCTCACAAAGATACCATGAAAGAGCTAAATATTTTGCTAATATTTAATAGTGCTATATCTACAGAAGTTTCCTGATCTACTGGCCAAGTAATTCTATGAAAAAAATGGAATGATTTTGATCTGGAATGGTTTATTGGTTTTGGCAGTAATAAACTGCCAAATAAAGACATACAGACAAACTCTTCCTCTGTGTAAAAGAATGTTATATACTAATTAATATTTGACCCACATCACAAACTAAAGAGACCTAAGTCTAAGAAAGGTAGAAATAACTCTTTTGATTGTAAACGACAGTATTAGAGTTTGGGACAAATGGGATTTTTTTTCTGTCCCATCCAACAAGAGAGGTTGGACTGTGTGGACTGGAATGAGCAAATGAAGCTTATCATTTATACTAATCACCAATGAGCTTTCAGAGGAGGTGAGATGTGAAGGAGAAGGGAAAACTTAGCAAGAGACAGGAATGGGAAACACCGCAAAAGACATATAGACATAAGAAAAGAAAAACATACCACTTTTGCTTACAGTATTGAGGGAAATGTTAGACATAGAAGAACAGAAGCTGTATAAACATGGACCATGAAAGAGCTGTCAGGAAAGAAAAAAAGAAAAAAAAGTTTGTGCTTCAAGTTTTATTTTCAAAGACTACACAGATGATTGAAAACAGCACCATTACTTTCTTTGCCTTGGCCAACTCTTAGGCTCATTTCTCACCCACAAAAGAAGTGAAACATATGCTGGGCCTTTTAGTTTTCTGCTTTCCATTCCTAAATTTGTGTCTTATCATACATTTATAGGAAATAGCAGCTAAAAATAATCCCCATCCTTCATTCAAGAGCTAATTCCTTTCTTTTTCTTTTTTCTTTTCTCCCCTCTCTTCTTCCTTTCTCTTTCCTTCCCTCTCCTGACCTTACTCCTTCTCTCTTCTCAGATTTTTAATTAGATAGTCCAGTAATTGCATCAGCAGTCTTAGAGTGTTCTGTGTTATTTTTACTGTAGGATGTCCAACAAAGATCATAACTACCATTCATCTGTGCAAAATAAATCTATAGAAATGCTTTTATGTTAATGTAAATATATATATATATATATATATATATATATATATAGCATTTAAGGACAAATGGTAGAAATAATTTAAAATAATAAATACTAAAACACAAATTTATGATCCTATAAAATAACATTTAAACTAGATGAATCAGCTTCCTTGTACTCATGGTAACTGATATTTCTTGCAAACCAATAAATCAACAGTTCATTGTGTGAAAAAAAGTTTCACAATAAATGACTCCCCTTTCTAAGAGTTTTTCTTGATTACAAATATGATTCGATCTGGATAAAAAGAGCACAAGAATTTCTTGAAAGTCAGTGGTACAAAATGCTGAGTATGATCAAGTATTCTATATAATCTTGTGTTCACCATTTCCATTTTAGTTAGATTTCTTTCTTCAATTTATTGTATAGGACAAGTTCTCCCCATGCTTCTAGGAACATTAGATGAGGCACCTTTTATGAGAGCTGTGTCCCCCTTATCTTTAGCAATCTTCCTTGGGCAGTCACTTGTTCCAGTCTACATGATATCAGTTTCTTTGAACCTAAACTTTATCATTATTCAAAATCTTACTGTATCAAAAGGGATAGAGATCACACCTGCTATGGCACTCACTGATTGTGCAGTCATCCAGCATATCAAAATATGAATGCTTTTAAGATGTGGGATCATACCATTAAAGATGATAATATCCTGTACTGAGACACTGAAACTTGACACAAGGTCTGAATTCTATGAGAGTTGGTGACTTTACAAGGTTGCCTCCCTCAGCCTTTGAATTCTCTTTCAGTGGCAGATTTCCCAACATGAACAGCTAGTAGAATTCTCACAAAATTCAAGCTGAGACAGGTGGCTCCAGCTGCTTCACCAGGGGCAAGATTATCAGCAAATTATCTCCAAAATTATATCTGCTTATCCATTTCTCCCTCAAATCTCTGCTTATTTTCATCCTTAAAGGCAAAGTTAAGGGGTTGGGTGGGGAATTCTCCGATGACATTTGCTAAGTCAAATCTTGCTAGAAGGAAAGCATTCCCTATTTCTTTGAAATTCAAATTGTAAAAACCATCATACCTTTGTAACATGCATTAACTACAAATTTTTATTTGCATGCTGCCCTGAAGTAGTAGTTTGACTCTCTTGGGGGAAGCCAGCACAGTCTTGGAGATTGTAGTTGTGATGCCATTGGCCAAGAAGTTCTTGGTGAAGGAGATTTCTGTTCTATAATGGTTACAGAAGGGAAGCCAATGGGAGAGGGATTCTAGGGATGCATTGTTATCTACACAATCCCCTGATATATATATATATATATATATATATATATATATATATATATATATATATATATATATATGTAAATAACTTAGATCAAAAAAGCTGGTTCTAATTACCTACTCTACAAAGCCTTCATGGAATGAGTTCAGAGCAGATAATTGAATATAACTCAGTATCATTTAGTATACTGTATTGCACTAGGTTGGTGATGCAGAGATGACATAAGATATTCTTTCCTTCAATAAATTGACTGTGTGTGTGTGTGTGTGTGTGTGGATATGCTTTTATCAAACATCTTATATTTACAAGGGACAAAATTGTGAAAGAAGGCAGTCCACTCTGCCTGAAGTAAATCTAGGGTTTTTAGATTTCCTTCCTGGTGGCAAAGACTGAATTTGATCCTGATTTAGCAGACACATTCTTGTTGAGTGGTTGGCTTCTGTAGGAGCATAATTAGGTTTATAGGAATGTGGGCCCAAACTTTCAAGATCAATGGTGTCAAACTCAAATAGAAACAGGAGTCATAGGCTATACAAAAGGATTCCTGTGGGTTCCATATTGACTCAGAAAGTGACATATTAAAATTTCTATGTTTTTACTGTACTTTTATGCATTTTGTTAAATATTTTCCCATTTTATTTTAATCAGGTTTGCAATTCATAAGGGAGTATTGTGAATTGACACTTTGATTCAAGATCATAGGATTCCATGTATCAGACTTGAATTTCATCCCCTATATATTCTAATGTGGAGAAGCCAGGTATATCAGGATGGGGAGGGTGGTAGAAGAGATGTACAAATTTGGTAAGATGTGGTTTGGAAAGCTATCATTGATGTGGCTTGATCAGGGAATGGCACTATCACATGCATCATTCTTTCCCATTTGGAGTGCTATTTTGAGGCAGTGGGTGTTCTCCCTGGGAGAGGAAAGAAACTGAGTGTACATCTGATAGTTAACTTAGGGATAGACTGAATTATTTAGTAGCAAGGTGATCTCTTCTATGTCTGCTTTTTACACTGGACTTAAAGTTAAACAGATCAGTCATCCCTCCAAATAAACTTCTGTAAGGCTTTTTGACTTGGGAACTATAAGGAATAAAAGAAAGCTCACTCACCTGTTCATTCATGATTGTGGAGAGTTCACTGAGCATGTCCTTGTAATGAGACTTCATTTCTTCCTGATATTCCAGCTGGTCCTCTTTAATGAGGCGCTCATTAACATCAAGGGCATGCCCACATGCGTCTGCAAATTGTCTTTGGTGATAGAAGTAAGCAGATTAAAATACAGTCTTAAAAAATGTGCTGATGGATGAAAGCATCATGCTATACCGAACATGAGCTGCCTTCTGGGAAGGCTTTTGTCTGGCTTTCCCTTATATGCTCATAACATTCCTTAAATCACATTTTTTTCACCTTTCCCCCCCTTCCTCCCTTCCTCATAGGGAAAAAAGATTCAAGGAATACCTGAAAATTTCCTTCAAAAGCTTTACTTGGTTGTCAGGATATTTCTTTGCATTTGTTTCTTCAAGGAAAGCTCTGGCATAAGCCATCGGCCCCGCATTTACCTATTGGGAAGAATGGTTTAGCTTGTTGGAAGTCAATCAATCAATCAATCAACAAATATTTATTGAGAGTGTTCTTTCATTGACACGTATCAAACTACTTACAATCCTTCATGGCCCAGCTCATGTCCTACCTTTGGGGAGAAGTTTCACCTGACCCCGCCAGCTCAGAAAGATTGACCAATCATTTCATTGACAAGCATTTATTAACTGCCTACATGCTGGAGATACAAATTCAATGACTGTAACAATAATCTCTTCTTGAGATTTGACATTCTAATGAATGAGACGTGCCCATATTTAAGTCTATATTGATTAAACATAGAGAATAAATACAAGCTAGTTGGAGGCTGGGAGGGCACAAGCAACAGAATGAATCTCTACAGGCTTCATGTGGAAGGGGTTCAACAGGACAGAGATGAAGGAAGAGAGATTCTGTGAGGTGGATCTGAGGAGAAACATGGGGGACAGCCAAAGCAAAGGTACAGGGAGGAGAAAAAGAGTGCCATATATGAGGAACATAGAAGGTTAGTTTGGATGGCTTACAGAGTGTGGGAAGGGAACTAATATATAACACTATAGAGATGGGTTGTATACAGTTTTGAAGAACTTTAAAAGCTAAAGGGAAAAACTTTATATTAGTAGTAATAAGGAGTTTATTGAATAGGGCACGGTCATATCTGCCCTTACATAAAATCATCTTGGTAGCCGTCATGAAAGACAGATTGAAGGATAGACTTTAAACAAAGAAATCAATAGTCTAGACAAAGCCCAGGTTGTTCAAATAGAGGGATCTGGTTATCTATGAGAGATGTTTTGGTGTAAGAATATAAAATTTGGCAACTGGCTGGATATATGGGATGAAGGAAAGATAAAACTGAGGTTATAAACTTAGGAGACTGAAGAGGGAAATTTAGAAGAGTAGTGAATTTTTTGGGAAAAATGAAATTGTTTTTGACATGCTGAATTTGAGATGCTTTTGGTGCATCCATTATGAAATGTATAACAGGCAGTTGGTGTAGCTTAAGTATTGGATTTAGAACCCAGAGGTGATAAATCCAGGGGAGCTGATGAGGTCATTGAGAGTTTATACAAAGAGAAGTTTTGGGGAACACTCACAGGTTGGGGCAATGATATGGATGATGAGCTCACAAAGGACACTGAGAAAGAATGGTCAAGCACGTAGATCAGGAGAAAATGATGTCAGGAAAGCCCAGAAAGGCAGAGTATGCAGGAGAAGGTGATCAGCAATATGAAATACAAAAGGACAATCAAGAAGGATACCGACTGAAGACTTTTAGATTAAGCAATTAAGAGATTGTTGGTCACTTTGGAAAGAACGATTTCAATTGAGAGGTCACTCCCTCACTTTAGACATGTTACCCTGTGCTGTGATTATTTATATTAATTTCCAAATTGTGACTGTAAGCCACTGGAGGGCAGGATGGATGTCTAATATTATTTCCTATATCTCCCACAGCTTACCCTCCTCACTTGACACATATAGGAAATCCAAAAATAATTACAAATGAACAAAAGCATGGATATATATACTTTCCAATCTGAAAGCAAAATAGAAAGATCTGAATTGCTTGCAACTTTTAAAATGTGGGCTGAGGACTTGAAAAGAATAAATTTGAGGCAGAAATAAAACTTTTATCACTTACTATATTTCAACAGCTTGTGACCATTGAATAATTACTGAGTTGGAAACACTACTAAGTCAGTGAACATTTCAGAAACTTGTTAGGTTCCCTCCCCCCCCCCCCATCTATAGTCTGAGAACTATTTGGATTCAAATGTAAAGCATTAGGAGAAAATGATTAGAAAATTCTGTTCCTCACCACCTACTGAGGAGTTTCATTCACTGAAAAATTGCATGGAATAGTTTTCCCTTCAATTCTTCAAACTCCATTCATCAAAATCAAACATGACAAATGGATGAGCAAATCAAGTTATAGATTATTTGCTTGGAATGTTCCTAAACTAAGGAAGTGATGAGTTCTCCCTCTATAGATTTTTCTAGAATATTTTATATGAATCTCTTCTTTGTTCCCATCATACCCTTTGCATTGTAATCTTGCATTATACATGTCTTTTCCCATTTGGTAGTGTTTAAGCTCCTTGAGGATAAGGACTTTTTTGTATTTTTATATTTGCATTCCTAGCACCTAGCACTGGAAATGGAGATTATAAAATTTACTGAACTGAATTGCAAAACTGAATCATTTAAAAAAGTATTATAAAAGTTACATTTTCCTTAAGTCTTCAAAAGTTCTATAAATTTCATAATTCCATATCAAATTGATAACTTGTATTGCCAGAGCCTGGGACAGTTTCTGATACATGCTTATTGGCTAATTGATTGCTGTACACCAAAGTAAATGTTAACATAATTTGAAAAACTGATGTTTTAGTTGCATATGGAATGAAGTACTTACAGGCACAGGCACATGTATGCATACTATGTATGTATATGTATATTTATATGTATACATAGACAAAAATGAAAGCATTTATATATGCTGGATTTGCACTAATTAACAAAAGTTTTAGCCTTTAACCCACACCCTGCCTTTTACACTGAAAAAATGTTCTAACAGATTTTTATTTTAACCCTTGAAAGCGATTTCTTTTTTTCAAAAATTTTTGGGGTGGCTAGGTCGTGCAATGGATAGAGCACTGGCCCTGGAGTCAGGAGTACCTGAGTTCAAATCCAACCACAGATACTTAATAATTACCTAGCTTTGTGGCCTTGGGCAAGCCACTTAACCCCATCTGCCTTGCAAAAACCTAAACAAAATTTTTTTTCTAAATTATATTTCTTGTTTTTATGTTGTCATATTTCCCGAGAGTCATTTCTTATAACTTTTTTTGAAAAATAATAAAAATAACAAAGGAAAAAGGGAAAAAAGAGTAACAGGAAGGAAAAAAAGATCTCTCCTAGGTAGATACATCATTAACACACCAAGCCACATCATAGATACCTTCACGCTGACACTCCCTTGGAGTTTGAGCTGCAGTCTGATCATGTCTACCTCTTCCATGGTGCAAAGTTGATTCAGTTCAGAAACCTTCTTGGCCATCTCATCAATGGCAACCTCAATGGGGTTCAGTTCTGTACTTGACTGGCTTATGACTTGGATTCTCTTCTTCACATAGGGAAACAGATGGCTTGCTAGTCAAAGGAAATTCAAGGATGTTTAAAAGATCAGAGGAACAACAAATAGAGGATGCCTCAGAACTCTTCACTGCCTTTTATTCATTATATTTATCTTTGTCTCTTTGGAAGTCTAGTTTACTCTAAGAATCCCATAGCTTGAGTTAGAAGAGATCCGAGACACGGTCTAGTTGAAGCTCTTCCTGACAGTTATCTAGTCTCTGCTTACAAACCTCCAGTTATTGGGAATTGGCTACTTCCTGGGTCTATTCCATTTTTGCATCACTCTAACAACAGGAAGTTTTCTTAATATGTTGAAATTTATTTATTTTCAACTTCCATGCATTGCTCCTAGTTCTGAAATCTAAAGTCCAGGAAAAGGACATCTGATCCTAATTTCATATAAGAGTCCTATAAATAAATACCCAAAGACAGCTTTAATGTCCTTTTCCTCCCCACTCCTCTCTTTTTTAGGTTAAATATTTCTAGTTTATTCAACCAATTTGGCACATGTTTCAGAGATGGGAATTGAATCAAGTTCTCCTTTATGCCAAGACCAGTATTCTTTCCCCTATCAGCTAGGCATCTAGGTGATGCAATGGTAAGATTGTGGAGCTTGGAGTTGGGGAGATGAGTTCAAATCTTACCTCAGTTACTAACTATGTCATTATGGGCAAGTCATTTAGTTATCTCAATTTTCTAATATATGAAATGGGAATAATAGTAGCTCATAGGGCTGATGTAAAGGTCAATTGACATAAAGTATTTTGCAAACTATAAGGCATCATATGTTATTATTTTTATAATATCATACAGCCTTACACTAAGTGCTTCATTAATATTTAATGAAATTAAATTAATATTTAATGAAAGAATTTTAGAGATCATCTGGTACAACTCCATCATTTTACTGAAGAGAAAACTGAGCCAACAGACTTCCCCTTAGGGATCCAGCTGTGACAACAGAAGGGGTGAATGGAGAGTCCTGGGAGATGGAAAGTCATTGCTATTCTGTTTACTGAGTGCAGCAGCTACAATTAGATTTTTTATTTTCCACTGCCCTCCCAAGAGCTCATGGAGAAAGAGAGTAGAATGTAGGCTTCTTGAAGGCAATGACTATTTTATTCCTTTTTATATGTCCTAGAATAGAATAGCCTAGAATAAAGTTGGCAATTAATAAATGTTTAAATGTAATAGGATTAAAGAAATACAATATAACTATTTATTCCTTTCCCCTTCATACTTGTGTAGAGCATAATATCTTAATATTTTTAAATATTTAATATTTCAATTTTTTAAAAAATTAATATTTTAATATTTTTAGTATTATGCTAAGAACTGGGGATACAAACTAATGGGGGAGACAATGTATGACTAGCTAGATTCCTAATATATATGTATACAGATATAACTTTTTACTTCATTCTTTTTATAGATGAAGAACTATCCTTAAGACAACTAGGGGTTTAATATATTCTTATAAAATAGTAATAAGTGGATTGTAGGAAGGAAGTAAACCCTGGAGGTCTGTGTTTTATAGGGATTTAGAATATAGGAAACTCAGAAAATTAAAGGAATGATCAGGAACACCTAACTGGAATGGATTTGGCAGAAAACATATATATATATATATATATATATATATATACACACACATATACATACATGTATTGTACATATGTAAATGTGTATATATGTATCTATTTTTATACATATATTGTGTATATATAACATGGAAGGTAATCTGAGAAAGGACTGAGAAAGACTTCCACTAGGTGGATTCTGACCTGAATCTTAGAAGGAAGCTAAGAGTTAGAGATGATGAGGGCAAACATAAAAGACACTCTAGACAAAAGTCCAGAGAAGGGAGATGGGCAACAAGATGTGTTGTTAAGTCAGTCCATTTTATCCCCTATCTACAAATCTCAGGCATGGAGAGTCACTTGGTCCAGAACAGCACAAAAATCTGGCCACTGATGAGACCTCACCATGAGGCTTCACTAGAACATACTTGTGAGAATCGTTCTCCTCTTGCACTGCTCCTCAACCCCGCCATGCTTCTTGCCTGACAGCGTAAATGGTGTTTCAAAGACAAAACGGTTGATGTTGTGATGCATTTCAAAATCTGTCTTTCGATCTTCAACTTCCTTCTCCTCAAAGTAAGGTGTGACATAGGTCACCTGGATGTAGGCATATTTAGGATCCAAATCCTTGGGGTTGACCTGTAGGAACACCATGATCTGTAGTCAAAAACTAATGAACTGACATACTTTGACACATCTTTTTAGTTTACCACTACTGTTGAAATAAAATGTAATTTTCTAATTCATTTAAAGACACATAGTTTAAATACATTCTAGAATATACACCTGGGTGGTGTAGTGGATAGCTCACTGGGCTTAAAATGCAACTCATTTTCATCAGATCAAATCTGGCCTCAATAATTCATTTAGCTGTGTGACCATTGGCAAATCACTTAAACTGTTTACCTCAGTTTCCTCAAATATAAAATGAACTGGAAAAAAATGGCAATATCTTTGCCAAGAAACCGAAATTGGGGTTATAGTGTCTGATACAACTAAAAAATAACTTAAAACAACAAAAGTTTATTATTAACAGAAGCAGTAATGATTTCTTAACTCCCAGTCTCTTACTATAACAGAAAATGATATCAAGAAAATATTTTGTAGGCAAACTTATTATTTGTAATTTGTTTTATTTGAAAACCAGAAAATATAGTCTTGATATCTTAGGGCCCCATGTTTACACTAACCACATGATGATGATGGTTGGAATGGATTCCATGAAAAATATTTGCCATTCTTGGCCTGCTTTTCATTCTAATATTCAAATAAAATGCATGTTATTTCTCTTCTGTTTGAGAAAGACAGTGTTATAGAATTTTATAGCTAAAAGGAAGTACAGATTGATCTTTCTCATTTTGTTGATGAGGTGTGAAGGCTCAGAGGAAATAAAGATAATCATTGACTTGAATAAAGATACCATATTTTACATTTATTTGATAGTATATCTAGAACTGGAACCTTTGACTTTCAGAATATTTATTACTTCTTATATTTTAAGATGTGGAGCAGACCTGGGATTTTAATGCTATGGGAAAATCCTAGAATATAAGTTAAAATCAGATGAACAGCTTGCCAAAAGCTTATAGTCTAAGGGAATTCCTGGAAACAGTGAGAGATTAAGTGCTTTGCTTGTGGTCACATAGCTAATATTTGTCAGTGATAATGCTTGAACTCAGGTCTTCTTGATATAAAGATCAGTTCAATTACTTATTTAATTAATTCATTACTTCACCTCTTTTCATATTATACCATATTGAATTTTTCATAGTATATTCCAGTATGAATTTTTTGGGTACTGTGAATGTCTAGTATCACAATATTGAAATAATGAAATATTAATGAATATAGGAAGGCATCCAGCATGTTGGATGCATTCTCTATGATGCATCTGGGGAAAGATGTTGGTGTCAATTATACAGGATGAGATGGCATGGATGAGTTGTCCTTTGTACTCAGTAGGAAACATTGAGAACATAGATGTATTAAATTAAGAATGTTTAAATCAGTATTATTTACTTGATAATGTCTTCTTGAGGAGACAGTAGATATCTTTTGGATTGATTTATGAATAATTTACCTATGTTACCTGATCCAGTGCCATTTATCAAATGATGAGTGTCTCCTTGAAAACATCAATAGTAGCCTAATTTTTATATTGCATGCAGCAGACAGAATCATAATAGGGACAGTCTTCCATAATAGGAATCTTTTAATTGTCATGAGATATTAAAGTCAGAACTGGAAATGAAACTCTTCTGAAGTTTGATTCACACTAACAGGTTTGCGGCAGGATCCAAATGAGGATCCTATCTAAAGCATTTTGTAAATACTGATTGTGTTATACATATTATCTACCTTTTTTTTACTAGACTGTAATTTGTAAATTATTTTTACTGATACCCTAATTTTGCGCATTTGTTCATCAGTTGTTTTTCAGATGTGTTTGACTCTTTGTCACACCAATTTGGGGCTTTCTTGGCAAAGATACTGGAGTAGTTTTCTTCTCCATCTCATTTTACAGATTAGGAAAATGAGGCAAACAGGATTAAGTGACTTGCCCAGGATAAATTAGTGTATGGGGCCAGATTTGAGTTGAGATCCTCCTAATTCCAGGGTTGATACTCTTACCACTGTGCCACCTAGCTGCCCAATAATAACCTATTATTATTAACTCGTGTCTTCCTGATTTGAGGTCTGGTGATTTATCCATTGTATCATCTAGCTAATATAAAAAGTTTTGCTGCAGATCTAATGCTATTCACTACTATTGTCACATTCCAAAGGTATTGAGCTAGTAGTCTTGGAAATCAAGCTGGTACCTGAGATTATGGTAGGAGAAGAATAATAGGGGAGAAACTGAGGTGAATTAGAATCAAGAGAAAGTTGGCCAAATTCACCATTGTTTCTAGAGTCCAGATCTTTAGGTACTAGAAAATTAGATGATTTCTAAAAAACAGCCATTATAATGATAATCTAAAAACACAGAAGCTATACTAGGAAAGATTTAAATAGAAAAAAAATACTTCCAAACTCCCAAATCCTCAGGTAAACTATTTTGAGTGAATTTAGGGATCTTCTCACCATACTTTTCAGTGAAGAGATTAAGTTGCTAACCCAGGATTTATAAATTTTGCTTCTATTTAAAAAAAAATAAAGGAAACTCTTGTATGAGATTTAAGCCTAATTCATCTTTTTTCTTTACCTTGTTGGAGTCCTGGATTATCTTTACATTGTCTGCACCAAATTTATCAGCATAAAGCTTCAAGAGTCTTTGCGATATTTCAGATAGACCTGTCAGCTTAGGTTCTTTATAAATGTATTCTTTACCTTCCTCTTCTTCAAAAAATCCCTGTTGAAGAGAAAGCAATCAAACCACCATTTAAAAATGACAATAAACAAGTTTAAAGATTACAACAAGCCCAGACTTTGAGGAACATTATCAGTTAAAATTCAGCATCGGTAAACGATCTGATCCAAGGACCCAAAGTTCATGTTAGAGCAGAAATGAAGAACTTTACAAAAATAATATAGCCACATTTTCTTGCTTTGCAAACCTTTTTAGTGACAAATGAACAAAAAAACTGCATGAATTTTGGGGAGAGAATGCCCTCATGTGGTGATCCGTTGAAGAACACAAACCCAGTAATTTTGGGCATCATCTGGAGATCAGTTTCCATTTAATTTACAGATAATCTACACCTTTTTGGGCAAAAACCATAGGAGAAAATACTCTGTGGGATTTGGGATTTTTTAAATAGGACAACATACAAACGATATGGCAATATAGTCATGATGAGACATCTATAATTTTGACATTTTCCCATGTGCTGTCTTTGAAAATAAATTGGCACAGTATCTCTAAGACCATATAGTTAAAGAACTGGTTGCAATTTAATCATTTAATTTTTTTTACAAAATAATTTCTTAATGTGTTTGCAAATTCTTATGAGGAAGGGTTAATCAAGATAATTTGTCATTAGGTTTAAAAGTCAAAGTTTTTTCTTGTGGAAAAATGTGACCCTTTCCCCCTTTAGTTTGTCCTGTAGCTCATAGATTTTATCCTGGAGAGGGTATCAGAGGTCTAGTCCAACTACCTCTTTTTTACAGATGAAGAAACTGAGGATCAAAGGGATTAAATGATTTTTCCAAAGTCACAGAGGTAATAAGTGGTAGTCAGGATATAAACCAAGTACCAGAATTGGTCATTTCTGTTGTAGCTAACTCTTTGAGATACCATTTGCAGTTTCATTGGTAAAGATACTGGGGTTCTTTGCTATTTCCTCCTCCACACATATTATAGATGAGGAAACTGAGGTAAATGGGGTTAAATGACTTGTCCAGGGTCACAAGCTACTTAGTGTCTCAGATAAGACCCCCAATCTAATCTATAGCCTTATACTGGCTGGTTTATCTTTCATTATGCTTAGGTGAGATTCCTTCTCTGGGTGTAACATGAGAACACCTTTCAGCTTCTTTGTCTCTGTATGTCTTTCTTACTGTCTTTTTTTTTTTTGTCTCTGTCTCTCTCAAAAAGATCTTGGTGAGACTTGTCAAGCAGCTGCAAATCACAGACTGAAGATATTAAACATTTATAAATTTGTTGAATTTTTAAAATATATTTATTATTCATGGGAGCAATGTGAGAAAAGTTCTAAAAGAACTTTGTTGATAACTTGTATAGGAAACAATATGCACAGATGAACTATTTAACAACCCAAATGATTTCCTTCTCTATTGCTTTGTTGGTGCATATGCTCAGGATGAGGTTCGAGGAACTTGGAAGAATGATGTATTACCCAGACTCTGGATTTAAGCAGAGTTGATGTTGAGATGTCACAGCTGTGCAGCTGTGCATATCAAAATCTATTTATTTGACGATGTTCCAGACCAATTGTTACAGATTGATGAAATAAGACATTGAAAGGGTATAGAAGAGGTCAGTAACTCATTAGTTTATGTATGAGCAGAGGCACCCTGGTCATATGTCAATACAAATCTTGTGTAAAACACTTTATAAACTATGAAATAATTTATAAAAAGCACCTACTGTTAATTTTGCATCCCAAAGTCAATCGAGTGGTAGGGAATGGATTCTAGAATACTGAATTTCATCCCCCGCCCCAGACTGGTGATATCCAAATTGTGTAGAATTGGTCAAAACCTGTAACATCACTGTATCCCACATTTAAAGTTGACCACAATAATCATTGGATAACAGATTTAAGAGTTGAAAGGGACTTTGCATTTTAGGTAATTGTAAGATGAGATCATGAATTGAGGACTGGAAGAGACTATATAAACCATCTGCTCCGAACCCCTCACTTTATAAATAAGGAAACTGAAGGCCAGAGAGTAGGCTGCTCAAGGTTACATGGATAATAAATGGTGATGTCAAGATATTAGGTCAAGTCCTCTGACTGGAAACCCAACATTCTTACTATAGAATAGAGATGACAATTCTGCTTTCAAAGAATATGATAAATCATTTTCTTCCTTAAAGTCTTCTTCTGATGCACCACCAAGTATGGAGGAGACTCTAAGGTCATTCAGATTGTATGAGCACATTCAATCAAGGTGGAAAACCTTCTAGGATGGGTTTGGTGGCTATATTTGGAGAGTTTCATTATAGGAAAATGGAAACGAAGGAATAAACTTTGGAGAACAACAGAATTCAGAATGAAAGGCATAGTGTTCTGATTTGTATTGTGGGAAGAAGTTTTTTGGAAGTGATTAAGTTTAGAGTACTTGTAGTAATGAAGATTTTGGTAATTTTTCAATTTATATATGATTTCCCAAGCTACCCCTATATGTATTATTTCCTCCATTACAGGTTCATCTTGCTTTCATAGTTGCATCTCCTGTTCCTTGCACTGGTTACATTAAATGTTTTAAAGTTCATCAATTTTGGAATTGACAGCAGATATTGTTACTCCCATTTTACCAATGAGGTTGGATGCAATAAAGTGAGTTATCTAGTTTCAAAAAAGTCATTAGTATCAGGAATAGAATTCAAACTTAAGAATTCAGATCTTCAAACCAGTGTTTTATTGACTGTACCATGCTACCTTACGAAAGGTAATTTGAATTCCTCCTGAAGCCTCCAAGATAAAAGAGTTGGTAGTAACTGAATTCTGGGTGACTATGGACATATTTATTTGGTTTCTCTTGCTTAGAAACTACTTTATTTTTGCTGTTGATGTTCAGCCATTTCAGTCCTATCCTACTTTTTGTCATCCCATTTAGGGTTTTCTTTGCAAAGGTATTGAAATGCTTTGCCTTTCCTTCACTGGTTCACTTTACTAATGTAGAAACTGAAGCAAATGGATTAAGCAAATAGGGTTACACAGCTAAGTAAGTGTCTGAAATCAAATTTGAACTCAAGAAGATGAGTCTTCCTGACTCCAGGCCCAGTACTCTATCCATTGCCATTTAGCTCTTTTTTTTAGTTTTTGCAAGGCAGTGGGGTTAAGTGACTTACCCAAGGTCATGCAGCTAGGTAATTATTATGTGTCTGAGGCTGGATTTGATCTCAGGTCCTCCTGACTCCAGGGACAGTGTTCTTTTCACTGCACCACCTAGTTGCCCTCACTTAGCTCTTTTAAAAACTAACTGATGTGCAAACAAGAGCAATGAACTATTAGAAGACCTGTTTCCATTTTGTTTTATGGTCCAAGGTGGTAAGTAGATTGCAGAACCTCATTTCAAGTCAGGAGATAGTGAGGTGTTCCCCAACACTTTTATGTTTGATAAGGAAACTCAACTGAAATTCTCCCTATGTCCAAAGGAACCTAGCTAAGTTCAAACTCATCATCAATTTGGTCACAGGATGAAGCATTTTTCAATTCTCTAAGAGTATTTACTAAGTTATGCAAAGCTTGTGATTTGTATTGATGGGCACAATGGCCCCATCAACATTTACAGCCCATTCAAGTAGTAACTGAAAAGGAAAAAAAGAGATATAATGAGATAGAACAATCCTCTGCTATTCTTCTAGTCAATAAACTTAGGTGGCTCCTCATTACATCCAGTATCAAATCCAAAGTCCTCTGTTTGACAAACTCTTTACAGCTTGGCCTCTTCCTACCTTTCTAGTCTTCCTTGACTATACTTCCATTGATATGGTCTATGATTCAATTATACTGATTATTTATTGTGTTTTGAACAGGCACTCTACCTCTCCTTTCTTTGTATTTGCACAGGTTGTCCACTATGCTGGTGCCTTCCATCCTCACCTTCATCTCTTAGTTTTCCCATTTTCTTTTAGGTCTAAGGCAAGAGGTAATGATGGTCTGAACTAGGGTGGTGCCTATGTGAGTGGAGAAAAAGGGACATATGGGAGAGTTGTGAAGGTATAGATGATAAAAAGTGGTCATTCTTTAGATATATGTCCAAGATGTGTGAGTAGAGAATGACCAAAAAGTTATGATCCTGTGTGACTAAAAAGATAGTTATGTCCTTAGTAGGCATTGTAAAGTTTGGGTGGGGGTGTGAATTTTGGGGAAAGATGATTTATGTTTTAAATATGTTGAATTTGAGAAACCTACAGAATATTTGATTAAAATGATCCATGGGTAATGGGTAATATAGGACTTAGCTGAGGAAAAAGATAAGGATTGATTATAAAGATCATAGAATCATTTATCTAGAGATAATGAATAATCCTATGGAAGTTGAAGAGAAAAAGTTTGGAGAGAAAACAGAAACCATTACACAAACATTAATGAACATTGTATTAAACAGAGTATAGAAATATAAATTAATAGAGGAGTTGGGCTGACATAATGTTAGATAATCATACCTTGATTATAGGATTTAATGGCTTTGGGAAACTTCTGAGGTCATCAAGTCAATCCTCTTTATTTTACAGTTGAGGAAACTGAGGCCTCTAGATGTTAGAAACTTTCTAAAGGTCACACAGGTGGCACATTTGGACATCAAAGTCAGGATTCCTTTCATTATGTGATGCTGCCTTTTGCTTTTAGACCTTTACTACTTTTGTCTAATTATTGGTTTTGCAATTTTGCAGGCTAGTAATAAGAACAGCAATAATGATTACAATCAGTTTAAATGCTCTCATTATCAAACCAATAGCTAATATTTACTCAGTACTTGTTTAACTTTGTCAAGCATGTCAACCATGTGTTATCTCATTTAATCTTCATAACTAAAGTATATGGTTGGTGCTATTATCATTTTCATTTTACGTGTAAGAAACTGAGACTGAGCCAGGTAGAATGATTTGCCCAGCATCATACTGAGAGTATCTCCAGGTGGATTTAAACTAAGTCTCATTGACACTCAAGTCCAATACTTTATTCACTATGCAACCTAGCCACTTGGTCTTGATTTATAGAGTCCTGGACTCTCAAAAAATATGACTTAGAGTTTGTTTTTAATTTTATTGATCATAGTCATGAGCAACTTCCTTAAAGCTCTTGACTCAGTATCCCCATCTACAAATATTATATCTATCTATCTATCTATCTAGTGACCTAGTAAGGTTATTGTGAGGAGAGAACTTTTCAGACTCAACTAAAATGGAATAATAAAAATAAATATCTGAATTAAAAACAGTTAACAATAGATTGAGTCCAGTTGTGAAAGGGGACAATATGGTCGAATCATTGCTAACTTTAAAAAATTCCTGAATCTCTTTACAAATATAATTCTAATATTTGAGAATTTCACTGAAGATGGTGGTTGCTGTCATCTTAGAAAATGGAATATTTCTTACTATTGTGCTATACAACATATAACCAATTGTGTACATTTACAGAGAGAGTTTCTGAATACAGCTGGTTCAGAATTTGTTAACAACAAAGCTGATTATTCATTTAGTCCTCTGAGAGCCAAGAGGAAAGGAGGAATTTATCTAGCAGATAAATGTCGAGAATCCACATGGAATCACTTGAATGCAGAAGAATCTCTGCCTGTTTAAAAATGTAGAGACCTATTGATATCAGATGGAGAGTGGAATCATATTCTTGCAACCCATTCATTTCCTTCTTCTCTGCCTATGTGAGGATTCTAAGGGCACCTGGTCCTTCCACTTCAGCACTGGGCATTCCCTTGTTTGCCCAGACACTAAGTAAAAGAGCCGGAGGTTCTCATTGATCTCAGGGGCTGTTGAGTTGCAGCTGTTCTTTCATTAATGCCAGCAATTTGAACCTCAGTGAAACTGTGGAGATGAACTGACATACAAAATGCAGGAGGGTAAAAGAAGACGGGTGATAGAATGGGAAATTTATTCTGTGTGAGTCCTGAGTACTCAAGCTTTGAGTCTTAGGGATGCTTCCTAAATAGCATGTCTAGTACCCTACAAACAATTAATATTAAATAACCTCAGCAGATCCTAGAAAATGAAAGCATTGTTCCACAAGGGATGCAAGCACATTTCCCCAAACGTCTCTATCAAAGCAACAAGCTTATGGAAAATATGTTACCATAATTGTTGTAACGTGATTTTTAAAGCATGTCTTCTCTCCATTTCCAGGTTGAATGTAACAGTTACATAAAGCAACATTAAGAAAAAAAGATGCTTTCTGTCCTTGGGGATTAGTTATAACCCCTGTGTTCACAGGTTTAATCTTCTTGCAATCCTCATTCTATACGTGTCCTGTGGATTATTCATATCTTTTCTGCTGTTGCATTTGTTATAGAGGGTGGAACCATGCCCTGACTGCTCCTATTTCTTTTTTTCCTTAAGGAGGAGGCTGTGCTCCATTTTGCATCTGGTCCTTTGGGAAAGGTATCTGAATGTGATTTCAGCAATGATGATTGAGGGTCAGATTTTCTCTGCCTTAGGATAACACCTGCTCCGAATAAGTTAGATCTTTATCCCATCTGACACTAGACTCTTAGCTAGGGGAATGCTGGTAAATGTTTAATAACTAGTTCTCCAGAAGAAAAACAAAGTACTTTTGACACATTTTAAAATTTATTCTGTATTATTAATATTTTTCTGTTATTTTTTCTACACATCTAATAAAATAATAAAGCTCTGACTTGTAGCATTTGCTACTTCCCAAGATATAAATGCCCACATTAAAAACTTAACAATTGTCTTCAGCACAGCCCAGATGATCTCTGAATACTTGTGATCTTAGCACAGCATATTTGAATTTTCAAGCTAGTCAATATTTTCTTCATCATCACTGTGTCTGAGGTCGGATTTGAACTCAGGTACTCCTGACTCCAGGGCTGGTGCTCTATGCACTACACCACCTAGCCACCCCAGTGAATATTTTCTAATAAGACAGTAAGCATTTATTTTTTTTTGGCAAAATCAACTAGGAAACTGTTGTATCATTAAAAAAAATTCCCAAAGTAAAAACAAAAACCTGAAAGCATTATTAAAATGTATGATTCAGTAATCTGAGAAAAAAAAAACAATGTTAGGCAATACAAATATTTAAAACATAAAAAACTAGTCCCCCTCCTTTGCTTCCCCCCAGCCCACTCCCTTTAGTATAAGGGTTTGCAAGTGTTCTTTAGTAAGTGAGTTAAACTGTCAGGACTCCAAAATTACTTATGAAGGTGGCAAATATTCCAATGGAGGTCATGGAAGTTGGAGTGGGAAGGGAGGTGATATTTAAAGAATTACAAAAAAGTATACACTGGTCAAATAAACATGTTTGTATACTGGCAGAAAATGGAGAGATAAGAAAAGCATTTTGCATTGAGATTCTGTCTTTTTAAGAAAGCTGTAAGTATCTGTTGTTCTTAGATTGAAGGATCACATAATCAGTAGACTATTCTTCACACCTTTGACCTTCTCCACTTGACTTGGAAGTCTAGTCTGTTGCTTCTACAAGGCCTTTCTATGAAAGCTTTCTTTAATATAGGTCATTTTCAGTTTAGAATTTTCCTTTATTATGACTTAGAACTAAAAAAAACTTTCCCCATAGCTTTCTGAGAACATATTGTTCTTAATGATTATTTTTCCTGTGGTTTCCTACTCATTTAAATTGGGAAAATCTTACTTATTTCTTGTCTTGCTGTTTGTTTCCCATCTGATATCTATCAGAACTGTCTTTGAAATGAGCAACTTCATTGGAATTTCCAACAGTCTCTTAAATTTGGGAAAAGAGGCAGAGAGGAGATAATAGAAAGAACCCCAATCTAAAGTCAGATAACCTGGATTTGAACCACAGTTCTGCCATTTACTACTTGTGTATTCTTGGGATAATTTACCTTAGCTTGAGCCTCAATATTCTCATTTTTAAAATGAGGAATTAGATGGGATGATCTTTAAACTACTTATTCCAGTGATCAAATCCTTTTCCTAATTAGGAAAGAATCTTTTACAGACACACAAAGAAGTGTGTTTCTATTGCTCCTACATGAAGGCCAAGAGAAATAGCCAAGATAAAGTTCAATGAAGGTAGATTGCCTCCACATTCAAAGTTGCCTTTCTCTGGTGAACAACAGGAATACTGGCAGGTCACCTGAGGAATCAATAGATTTGGGCACCTACCTCAAATTCTAAAGTATTGCAGTATTTCAGAGTTTAAATGGAGTTGGGAGATCATCTGATCTAATACTCCTATTGCACAGTTGAGGAAACTGAGGGCAAGAGAGATGAAGTGACTTCCTTGAAGTCATATAAGCTTGTAGTAGAATCTGGACTAGAATGCAACTCAGCCAGGTCCATACTCTGGTCATTATGTTATAATTAGAAGTTACTATCAGTGGAGTAGCCAGAGAACTAGTACCTGAAAATCTTAAGACCAGTGCTTGTATATGTGCATGCACATATAGACTTATTTGTACATAGCACATAGATCAAAGCTCAAAAAAGGTCAATGCATACATGAATCAATGAATACATTTTTGTAATTCAAGGAACTGGAAAAAGTTTAGTTTAATAAATGCAGGATGATTCATAAATGAATGGCAGCAGGATTATCTCACCTTTGATATCAAATACTGAGTAACAAAAAAGGGGAAGTTAAGATTAAGTTAAAACCTTTGCTTAGGGAAGAGTGAGCTGTATTAATTAGAGCATGCATACAGACAGAGAACTTACCACAGCCTGGAATCATCAAGAACAAGAGAAGAAAAGAGTAAAGGTGGCCATTAAAAATCAATCAGGAAAGCACCAGGATTCATTTCAACTTGTTTACTTCTTAGGAGTCTTACAGATTGAATTATGTAAGAATGAGGATTTATTTTATATGTTTTGGGTATTAATGATTCCCCGCCTATCCATTTTAAAGTTATATAGTAATAACAATATTGTTTTAAGAATGATTTTGAGCAACTAAGTCATTTTCACTACTATAAATATAAAATTAAAATACAGGATAGATGAAGAAAGAAGTGGCAAATAGAAATATGTATAGAAAATTTACAAAAAATGTATATTTGTATGCATATAGGTATATACATTTATACATAAATAATTATGTCTCTCTATATATATAAATACACACACACACACACACACACACACACACATATATATATATATATATATATATGTATATATATATATATATATACTTATTTGAGTCTAATGGTAGCTATCTTGCAGGGAGAGAAGAAAAGAAGGGAAACAAGAAATTTACATGATACCTTTATTCTATATTTGGAGGGAATAGCAAGTTGTACATCAGGGGTGAGGAACCATTTTTCTGCCAAGGGTCATTTGGATATTTATGACATGATTAGCAGGCCATATCTGGGCAAACATTTAATTAATTCACCCCTAAAAATTCCCAATTTTTGAACTTCACTTCCTGCCTATGGTGGCCTTGGCAGCACCAGACCAAATGATTTTGCAGGCCTTATTATGACTTGTGGGCTGGACATTCCCCACCCCTTTTGTACATGGTAGATTTGCATTTTTATGTGCAATAATCTTTTTTATTGTGCTGTGTTATAGAAATGCTTTATTTTATTCTGCAAATTGAAAATATGATAAATTAAAAAAAAAGAAGAGCTATGTCAGAGTGAAGGAAGGGCTAAAGCAATACCCTAATCAGTTCTTGATTAATCATGTATTGAAAATCTGAATGTCTATTGTCTCTGGGTTCTTCTGTAGGTCTTTGGTCATCTTTTTGGCCTCCCATCTCCCCTAATTTTGTACCAATTTTTTTTTCTGCTGACTGACAAAGGTTTTGTTTAAAGCCCGAGTCCCTCAAGTCTCACCTTTTTAATGTAGATTTTAGTAATGAACTTGGACCTCACATAACCAATTGCAAATATATATATATATATATATATATATATATACATATGTGTGTATAAAATTTCAGGTATTATAATTATTTATGTGTGTGACTTCTGATTTCTAAGCCTTATAAGTACAAGAGCTATGTCTTAACTAAACTTTAAAGCTCCCTCAGTGCCTAACACATTGCTCTGCTCATGGTAGGCATATAATAAATGTTTTTTGAATGAATAATTGAAGGAATACTTTGGATACACAGAAGTTAATTATATTAATAAATGAAAAGTGTAGCTACTCAATAACTTCATTGTTTTGCCTATTTATGTAAAAGATTGTATTTCTATTCAGGACTAAGCTCTTTAATAATACTTGGTGAATAAAGGAGACACATTGCCTCCCAATGACACAAGGGAAGAGATACTGAATGATTAAGTTGAGGTAGGCATATGGAGAGAAGGAAAATAGCTACTGCAGCATAAATCCTTTTTCTAGGGCAGAGACTGTGATCAGGCAAAGATTAAGAACCTAGAGTAGTAACACCCTACACACGGTGTTGCTTACTAAATTGGTTGAGTTGAAAAGGAGCAACACATGGGAACAGTGCTTGAAGTGAGAGTAAAAAAAGGAAGATGGCTAATGTGTCATATTTAATGGTTAGTATGTCTTATTTAATGGGTATAGTATGCTTATTTATAGGGATACTGCTTTGAGACAAGCTCTTGAAAATAACGAGGTAGTTACCAGCCCTCATATAAATAATTATCTTGTCTAATCCCACCTGTATTTCAGCGATTGCTTGGGAAAATTCAGGATGGATGGATGAAACCTTATAGGGTATTCTTAATCGGCTTTTAGAAGAACATGTCAGTTCCTGTCTATAGTTTATAATATAAACTCAGATGCCGTGGTTTCAAAATGTATTGAAGTTCAAGGAAGGATTCTAAACTATTATATTATCTTTTATATAAAAGCAGTGGTAATTTGGAAGCAGAAATCAAAAAGAAAAGCAATTGAGTGATTTTAAACAATTTATTTACAGTTCTAATTTTTAAATACCCCATAGGGTATCCAATTATCTCTAAGGTTGATGAGGAAGCTACTTCTACCAATAGAGGTTAGTACCTTCTCTGTAACTTATGATCTTATAGAGTTGTCCAAAGTATCAAGAGGCTAAAAATGACCCATAGTCATATAAGTCATATAAGATATTCCTAGCTTCTTGGCTAGAGAAACCTGGGGACCTGGTGGGGTATGATAAAACTAGAGCTGTGAATATATGGCTTAAAATCACTCTATTCCTTTTCTTTTTGATTTCTGACTCTAAATTATCACTGCTTTTATGTAGAAAATAATATAAATAATAGAAAATAATATAGAATAATATAATAGCATGAACTCCTACCTAAACTATCTGTTACATGTTTACTTATAAAGTGTAGATCACTTTTAGGAGAGGCAGGGAAGAGAGGATGTCAGGAAATCAAATGAAAAATGAGAACAAGTTCAATTATTGTTCCAAGCTGTGCCATTAAGACATCTATGAGTTTCTGTGATCATTTTGGGTTCTCAATTAGCTAAATTCATGAAAATATAATGTGAGTAAAGACTTGCTTTCTTAAAAAACTGAAAAGAGAAAACCTGAAAGTGTTTCTTTTTTCACTTACCTGTCCATAAAATGCCACTCGATAATAGCGACCGAATAGTCGTTTTTCCGAATTGACCACTTCTGCAACTTTCAGATATGACCGATGAATGTCATAGTAGAGATCTGATAATTTCTAAAGACAGTAGAGGGAACAGAGATGCAGACAAATAACTTTACATTGGAAGTTTTCATTAAGTCTGTACAAAAGTAAAGTGACTTAAATAACAGATCAATTTGCAGTGAGGAATTTAAATTCAGTATTAAGCGTTTTCTAAACATACTTTGAAATCTCTCTGCTTCTCAAAGACTGCGATGATGGGCTTGTTGACATCAGCAATAAGCTCATATCTTTCAGACTTCCACAGAAACTCAACACACATGTAAAGTTGCTCCACGAGTATATTCTGCAATTTTCCAAATTAAAATGGTATTTTATAGTTAATATGGTTACTCATCAAACAGGATTAGCCTAAGAAATCATTGGATTTTTTTTTGACAGTACTTGACTTTCTTGTTTGAATTCCTGAAGAACAAAGCGACATAAAATCAAGGAAGGTGAACTTCTAACTGCTCCCCCCCCCCCCTTAAATCAAAGAAATGTGGTGAACTCATAAAATGGTCAGGATTCATTTCCAATATAGTCACCATTATTGATTCTGGCTCATGTTTTCATAACATATCATAGTTTATAAAGTCCTTTCCAACTGTCTCATCTTTCTAAGGTCACATTCCATCCAGTATTATTCAATGTTCTGATATATACTTAATGTATACATATATTCTCCCCCCCCCCCATTAAAACAGTCTCTGCTCCCTGAGGGCAATTTTTTCTTTGTATTCTCAATGCTTAGAATCACACAAATCCTCAATAAATGTATGCTGATTGATTAGTCATGAACAATTCTTTGAATTTTGTCTCAGGGGTCTTTATCAGTGTGCATAGTTGAGTTAATGCATCATAGAATAGATATTTTTATTTGAATTTTCCTCAATCTTGAGCTGCCTTTTTTTTTTAAGATTTTTTTTGCAAGGCAGATGGGGTTAAGTGGCTTGCCTAAGGCCACACAGCTAGGTAATTATTAAGTGTCTGAGACCTGATTTGAACCTGGGTACTCCTGACTCCAGGGCCGGTGCTTTATCCACTGTGCCACCTAGCCACCTCCTGCCTTTTCTTTTTTAACTATCTGGTAACATTGTGAAAGTAAAGTTACATCCCTTGTTCATCTGACAACTTATAAACACTATTCTGTTTATTATATATTTAAGTATATTTTTGCTTGACCTCATTATAGGGTGTATCCTGCATTCCTGAATCTTCTTTCATAGCTCCTTCTTCTTTGATATTTGGTGTGATGCTCAGGAAAGCAGGCCAACCCATAGAAAACATGCCTTAGGAAGAGAAAGTTAAAGCAAAACAAATTATTAGTAGTTGATTGATTGAAGTTTTTTTGAATGGGATATTTATTCTTTCCATCACTATTTTTTCAAGTAACAGTAGCACTAAACAAACACGATTTTTGTTCATGGCAAAATATGCTTTGCAAGGCACAGAAATAAATTTATACATTACTATAGAGTTCTTTTTTATATGGTCCCTTTCCCAGCAAGTAGTAACTTGATAATAGTCTAACATCTCTTCTGTATCACTTACAGGAGATTATACAATAGTCTTAATAGAGGGAGAATCACAGAGGATCAAAATTGGAAAAGACCTCAAAAGTCACCTGCTCCAGTCCATAATATCTGAATAAGAATTTTAACTATTGTATTCCTGATAAATGATCATCTCTAGCCCCTACTTGACAATAACCTGGAGTCCAGTGAAAGGAAGCTCACTGCCTCCAGAGGCAGCTAGCCCATTCTACTTTGGGACAGCTCTAATTGTCTGAAAAATTTCCTTATATCAAACTTAGGTCCTCTCTATGACTTCAACCCACTGCCGATTTTGTGAACTTTGAAGTATGCACCAATGTTAATGGCTAGAAAAAAGAAAAGAAAATCTAGTAGATCCATTGTAGAGATTGTTTTTGAAAATCTTTGGCTTTGTATATCAAAGATTTCTTCCTAGGAAATTATTAAATCTATACAAGAAAAATTGGGGAAGGGTGACTAGTTGTGTGAGGTACAGAATCTTCATGAACAAAAATGATAGCCCTGACAGAAGTTGGATTTCTATCTAATTCTACTAGAATTATTGTTTTCTTTATCATTTTTTACTCTGTTCATTCCCATCATAGTGAGGATTCTGCTTGTTTTGGACAATTGGATAGCAGAAGTGAAATTCTGCTAGCGTATGCTAATGTATCAAACTGGAATACTTAGGCTGATGTAAAGTCTTGAAGACTGAAAATGTATGATTAAGCATAAAAATATTTCCTTGAGGCTGGTAAATGGGGATAACAAGAACTTATATGACTACCTAATATGGTGTATCTAATTGCTCCAACTGACATTATGTTTTGTCAGCATGTCTCTTCCTTTCTTTGCCTTCCCTCATTCCTTCCTTCCCCTCCCTCCTTCTTCCTTCCTTCCTTCCTTCCTTCCTTCCTTCCTTCCTTCCTTCTTTCTTTCCAATAGAAAGTAACAATCACAGTGACATGGAAAAACAACCTGGATTTGAATCATGGTTCTTCTACTTTCTACCTAGGTTATATTGAGCAAATCTTTTAGCATCTCTGAGCCTCAGCTTCCTCATCTGTAAGATAAGTGGATTGGATGGAGATGGCCTTTAAGGTTCTAAAATTTCTAAAGCTAAGATTTAGTTCAGTGACCTCAAAGTTAAGAATAATCTTTATGGAAATGAAATGAATTTTTGTTGATCACTTGAAAGAGCACCTTTGAAGAAAAATCTTTTTATAAAGAATATGGTGTCACAATTAAAAGTGATTCATATTTGTACTTATTATAGGACCAGTACAGTGAAGGCCAGTGAGGTCTCATTCTATGTCTCTAGCCTCTTTATATCATTGAACTGTCTCTGGAGTTTCAAGACTGGAACTACAAAAGCTTTGACTTTGAGTCTGGTGATGCATTGTATGTTTGCTATGTGAGGACTAGCTTAGCTAGTTATCATGAGAAGTTTGTCCAAGAGATGATCACTTTTTCTGAGCCCTGGTAATGTATTAAAGACAAAGTACTAAGGGATCAAGGAGTTATGAGCTTCACTATTGGAGTGAATTTCCACAGTGAGAAATTCCCAGCAAATACTTGAGAGACAGATGTGGCTTTACCAATTATATTTGAAAACTCAATTGAAAAATCCTCAGAATCACAGACTGAATTAGTGGTGACTCCAGATGCTGTCTCTTTAAACCTGATCAGGAATAATAATAATAGTAATAATATTTATTATTATTTTATTTATGTATTTATTTTTATATCATTGTATTATATTACTATAATAAATATTAACATTTATTTGTTATGACAAACCTAATAAATTGCCATTAAACATTTTTTAAAGACCTTGAGTGAGGGATCTCCTATGATAGGTCCCCAGAAAGGTATAATTACTTGTAAATCCTTCTTATACGAAGCCTAAATTTGTTTCTCAGCAAGTCTACTTCTTCCAATTTTTTTCTAGCTTAGTCCTTTGGAACTAGTATAGATATTTTCTCTTTTATGTGACAGGCATTTAAAAATGAGGAGATAGTTAAGTCTCCATGACTATACTCTTTTCTACATCCTTGAATCTAAATTGTGTCTTTGTCCAATGGCTTAAATTGCAAAATAAGCCAAAATCCTTTGTTGAAACATTCTGTGCTTGTAAAAAGGAAGGCAACAGGAATATTCTGGAATCATGAATCTGAAGTCTTAAGTTTTATTTCATTTAGGAATGTAATCTGCTGGTTCATAGAGACTTCTTTTCATTATATGTGCATTATTTAAAAGGCATTATTCATGCCCTTAGAGAGGCAGAATAGTGAGTAGTATAGTCAGCTGGATAGCATAGTGGGGTAGATACCAAGATCTGAAATTAGGAGACCTGAGTTCAAATCCAGTCTCAAATGCTTATTAGCTATGTAACCCTGGGAAATCTCTGTTTACCCCCATTTGTCATTTGTAAAATGGGAATTCAGTAGTATACATTTCCTAGGATTGTTGTAAGGATAATATTTAGAAATATGAGATATATGAGTAAAATGCTATACAAATCTAAAAGGACCATATCAATGTCAGTTGTTGTCATCATCCTCATAATCAGCACCATCATCATAGCTGTTATCATCATTGATATCTGGCTCAGACCCAGGAAGATATGAATCCTTGTCCTGCCTCTAACTCTTACTGGATGGGTGACCTCAAGCAAATCTAGGGTTAAAAATTGCAGAAAAGGTGTAGGCTTGAATTAGCAGAGAAAATTTGGTCTTTTGAGAGTTCCCAATATCATTGAAATCACAGGTCTCTTACAGTTCCACCTCTTCTTACAGTTCCAGTCGTTTTAGACTTCCCTCAGATACAGAGAACATTTAGGTGGTGCAGTGGATAGGTTTGGAACCAGGAATACTCATCTCCATGAGTCCAAATCCAGCCACTGACTCTTACTAGATGGATGACCCTGGACAAGTCACTTATACCTGTTTGCCTTGGTTTCCTCACTTATAAAATGAGCTACAGAAATCTTTATCTTTGCCAAGAAAACCCAAATGGGGTCACTAAGTGACAGACATGGCTGAAAAGATAGAAGAATCATATAGAGAAATACTGCTCTTTTTGTTGTTTCTTAGTCTATTTCCTTACTCACCTTTTTAATGTCTGTCTCTCAGATCTGGAATACTGACTCTCCTGATGTATACTTCTCTGGCTTCTTTCAATTCTCAGTTAAAATCCCACCTTCCTCCATGAAGACACCTTCCTGCTGAAATTACCTCCAATTTATCCTCTATGTATTTTATAAGCCCCTAGTTGTTTGCATGTTGTCTCCTCCATTAGAATGTGAGCTCCTTGAGTACAGAGAATATATTTTGCCTTTTTTTATTCTTGGCATATTTAGTAATAACTCGATAGATACTTGTTGTGAATTCACTTCCCTATCCCTGTCCTATTCATTTACCAGGTTTTCCAGAATCATGTGAAAAGTTTTGTTTTCAGACATTTTCTTATTCACAAAATTTCTGAATAAACTTTGGGAAGTAACTACTTCACTATTTCTGTATTGAGTCATAAATTTTGGAGAAGTATTTGATCTTTTTTATTATAGAATCTAGGCTTAATCAAATGATAAAGGAATTTGAATCTATGTCATAAGTAAATGATCTGAAGGAAATGGCCAGGTTTTAGTGTGGAGAAGACATAGGGAGATGAGATAGCTATATTCAAGTATTTGTCATATGGAAAAAGGAGAAGAACCAGATGCTACATGGGAATTACATATAGATGATCTTGGGCTCAATATTGGGAAAAAAACTTCCTAATAATTATGAATATATACAAGAGGGGCAGCTAGGTGAAGCAGTGGATAGAGCACCTGCCCTGGAGTCAGCTGAGTTCAATTACCTAACTCTGTGACCTTGGGGAAGTCACTTAACCCTGTTGCCTTGCCAAAAAAAAATGTAAATGTAAATCTATCTATCTATCTATCTATCTATCTATCTATCTATCTATCTATCTATCTATCTACACACACACACACACACACACACACACACACACAAGAGGAATGGGCTCCTTCAGGAGGCAGTAAGGTTTCTCTCCTGAGAGCTCCATGATAAAACTGGGTGACCACTGGCCAGGTTATTATCAATGGAATTCCTTTTGAGGTGGTTAGGTTGCACAGTGGATAAAGAATTAGACTGGGAGACCTTAGTTCAAATCCAGCCTTGGAAATTTACTAGCTGTGTGACCTTAAAGAAGTCATTTCAATTTTGTATGCCTCAGTTCCCTCAACTGTAAAATGGGAATAATAAGAGCTCCTCCCTTTCAGAGTTATTGTGAAAATCAATAATAATTAATAATAATAAAGTGCCAAAGCAGTTCTGGCACATGTCTTTCTCTTTGGGGTATGAATTGGCTTATGTGGCTCCTGATTTTCTTTCCAAATCTGACATTCTGTGATTCTCTGAAGAAATAAAAACTTTTCCAGTTAAAAAAGTATACATTGATATATATAAAATATAAATTATATACACATTGATAGATCATAGCTTTCTTCTGTGCTGAAAATTCTTAATAAATGAGTTTTTTAAAATTCAAATATATAATATTCTTCACATAGAAATAAGATGATAAAAGCTAGTCTATTTTGCAATTGTTTTTTAACATGTATTAAATTTAATGTGAATAAAGATCTGATATAGAACTAAAATTTATTCTACTAGTAATTTGAAATTCCACAGATTTTTAAAAACACATAAGTGCATCTGTCAACATCTTAGGCACTGCTAAATTGAAATAAATCTGGTTTTTTCCCTGTCCTATTGAATCTTAGAGACCCATCTATTTCTTTTAAAAAGGTATTAATAATTCGTTTCTTTCCTATATTTATTATTATTATAATTTTAAACATTGTTTTTTAATTTTTAATTTCAAATTCTCTCTCTCGCCTTCCTATCCCTCCATCAATCACTGGGAAGGTAAACAATGAAATTCATCAATTTCAGACTAAAAATTGTTAAGACTTCCAATGGTGGGCAACATGCAGGTTGGAAGTGATCTATGACCACGGCTTGCCTTATCAATCATATGAATCACATGCAACCTTATTTGTTGAGGACAGTGATTAAGTTTCAATTACCTGACCTTCAGAATTCTAAGGCAAGTTTTCAGAATAGCCACCACTCTTGGTTGCTCCAAGTCAATCATGCATGACTTGGACTTGAGACACCATTGGTTCAAAAGGCACATTGGAGACATTCCCCTTTGAATACACCTCATGAGGTGACTTGATTGACTAAGTTATGTTATTTGACGCATAAACAGGCACGGTTAGAACACTCACTTCCTCCATTGTGAGTTGTTAGTAACTGATTGCTATCACAGATGTGAACATCCTCCGGGAGCATAGCTGATGTGCAAATCTTTTCCATTTTCCAGTAACCTAAGGCAGTGCGAGATGATGTTAGGATAATACTACCATCTTGTGTTAATACATGCATATTAAGTCACAAGTCACTAATCAATGAGGTTTTCTCACTTAGCATTAAGAAGCTTACTATTTAACAAAAATGGACAGCATTATAATGCTATGGAGTTAAAATTTAGTATCACATTTTAATTGGAATCATGTATAAAAAGTACAAGTCAACTCAAAAAACACTGCAAAAGAGTGATGTAATCTAAAATGAATGCATGAATTTTAAATGATGTTATAATTTTCTTAAGTTCTGATTTAATTTGTTTTAATCATATTCATCTTACCCTTTCTTTTCAGGTACTCTGCGATGAGGGCAGCTATGTGAATATAGCACATAGCAGCCTGGAACAAGAAAGAAAATACAAGTTAAAAAGCAAACCATGTTTAATCCATTTCTTCCATTGTTGGGAATACACCCAGGCAATATTATCAAAGCATAGAAAGAGCTACCTGTTCAAAGATTTTCTAACATGATTATGTGTAATCAAGAAAGAAAGAATAGGAAACAAAAATGGAGCAACTTTAAGGTATGATAACAGGAATAATTAAGTTGTGATATATCATTGTAATGGAACATTAAGTATGAGGAATACAGTGTGGGGCTCAATTACATATGGGGAATATGGAAATATCTCCAAATATCATTGTAAATTAATGCAAACTGAACCAAAAACATGACCAGAAAAACAGAATGCACATTACCTACAACCATCTAAGAGGAAAAATAATTCAAAAGAATGGAGATTTAGAAAGAAGAAACAAAAAGAGTGATATGGTATTTAATGCATTTAAATTGATTTAAATATGGTTAATAGTAAATATAGTTATTTTGTTTAATGTTAAGGTTTTAGTAAGATACTTAAATTTAAAACAAAAAGACCCAGAAAAATGTAGATTTTACTATTTTCTATCTTTAAAGTCAGAAAAGAATTGTATTTCTCAACTCTTTTTTTAAAAGAAGCAATTGCTGGATAATGAGAGAAGGGATTCTTAAGGGAAGTGAAGAACTCCTTAGGGATGTCCATATTTCAGGATCAAGTTATAGAGGAGATTGACAAAACCAATCTATAATACCTGCCATTTTGATAGTGATTTCACTTTTTAAAATGACCTATGTGCCTTATCTCATCTCAGCCTCACAACTTGTAAAATTGATATGGCAGGTATCATTATTCCTGTGTCAGAGATGCAGAAACTGAAGTTTGGAGAAATTAAATGGTTTGCCACCCGTGGCTACATAACAAGGAGGTGCCAGAGGTAGGCTTTGAACACTCTTTTTTACCCTTGTGTTAATTCATCTAACTGCCACTTTCTTTTTGAGAAAATTCACTAATTTCACTTGAACCTCTCTTAAGTTATATATTATGTAAAAGTAGATTCCCTTCCACACTCAGATGAACTCTACCTTTTCATTTTGTTCCTTAAACAATTATCCTCATTTCTTAATAAAGTCCAAGCATTAAAATGAAAACTGATGCTTCTGTGACTCAAATTGGGAGGAACCATCATACTTCCCTTTATTATTCTTACTACCTTCTTTGAGCTCTTGTGATGAATTTAAGTAAATTCATTGATCATTATTTTCCATTCATTTATCTTTTATTCATTTATTCAGCCTATTCAGGCACTATGTTAGGCACAGTAAACTAGTATCACACCACTTGATTATGTAATATTTATAACTCAAAGACTGGAAATTTTTCAAGACAAGGACAATGTTTCTATATTTTCCTTGAAGTCCTGAAATATGCCTCATAGTATTCACTCAAAATTCCAAATGTTTGACCTCTTAAGGTCATGAGGGGTCTCACATTTGACTAGATAAACATTGCCCTGCTTTGAAGTCTAGACTTTGACTTTTTCTGCATAAAAATTCAGCTTTTATTCTTGTTCCTTATTTCAGGAGGACAATTTTCCTTAACCTGTTATTTAAATAAAGATTCAGAAGAGAAAAGAATACCTTAGCCTGAGTTATGTCTCTTTGTGTTGCTCCTTTCTCATGAGTGAGAAAGATCCTCTGGGAGACAGGGGTGAGCCTTGGGTAAAGCTTCAGACATCAATATTTTACATGTATTAGTCAATTCTAATTGTAGTGAAGATTTGTCTGTCCATAAAAGGCAAAACTATAAACCTCGGAGTGATGATAAAGGGCCTTTATCTCCTGCTATTACTCAATTCCTAATGACAGGGTTTTGGAATTTAGTTCAGTATTTTAAATTAGTAATAGCATTGAATATACTTGTATTAGTATGCATGAATTAATGAGCTCCTCCCTCCCTTCTCTTTCTGAATTAATGACTGTTTCTTGATTCTATAGATTAAAACTGAGAACTTCTTGGATCCTAAGTGAAAATGTAATGTAAGCAACACACAGATTGAGTCTTATTCAAGCCACCAGGAAGAAACTTAACAAAAAAGAAAAGTTAAGAGGTCCTGAGTTCAAATGTTGCTTTTGACTCATTTCATGTATGATTTGGGGAAATTGTAACCTTTCTGAGGTTCAGTTTTCTGATCTGCAAAATAGGGTCCCTTTAAGCTCCAAATCTATAGTGCTCTGAAATTTTCATAAAACACTGTTGAATGAAAAGAATTAAAGAAAAGGCAAATGGATCAAAATGAATGACTACATCTCTCAAATTACCTCTGATAAATCTCCATTTTTTGCATGAATCTTGGCCATGTTTTCTAGCCATGTTCTTCGTAACTCTGGAGTGCTTGCATAGGAGTTTGCCAGGCTATACTGGAGATCTACTAGCATCTCAGGATCTTTCTCATGTTCTTTCATCTGAGCTGTAGCCATGAGGACCGTCCGAATGCGCTTTGTTAGGTCTTTCACCTCTGCTGGAAAAGGATTGTTCTTTGGGAAAGACAAAATCCTGGGTAAACAAAAATCCTCTTGACCTCATGCACTTCTTATAACATTTGCTTTTGCCACTGGTATTTATGCAACAGCCAACATTCAACAGATATATGCAGGTCTTTCTGTAGAACTTTGGAGCCAGTTGTGAAGCATGGGAAACACTGGCACAGCATAGCGCTGTCCAGTATGGCATGCCTGCATGAAAGAAGCACTGTACTCTATGAGAAGCAGAATTGAAATAGCTCAAAAGAAACAAAAGATACACAAATTTAGAGAGATCTCCATTCCAAATGTTCATATAGACTATTTGTGTCCAACCTGTGGTAGAACCTTCCAAGCTCATATTGGATTGATAAGCTATTGGTGGATGTGTAGCTTGACTCCAACCTAGTGATGTCATTTTTATCTGTTTTGAGATCAAAAGGGATCAACCAACCAACCAATCAACCAATCCTTCTGTTAATTGTGGAGGAAAGTGGGGGTTCTGATAAGCCCTTGCTCTCATGGAGCTTACTTTGGTATGCACTCAGAGTTTGTATTGGGAGAATTCAACACTGACCTTATTTTACTATTTTAAGTCATACTTCTTGCTTGCATTTCTACCATTTGAGCAATATGCTAGACAGATAAATGCTATTTTACTAGAGAACAAGGGTCAAGAAATATACAGCTTATGTGAGCATGGAAGAGCAAGTACACACTCATAATGGAAATGTGTATGACTATGGATGTGTGTAGATGATCTGAAGGCTTTGTACTGCAGTAAGTTCTTATATATACATATATACATATATATATATGTATATATGTAAAATCTCATTTGATTCTCATAAGAATCCTGGGACATTGGCATTATTATCATTCTCATTTTACAGATAACCAAACTGAAGCAAACAGACATTAAATGACTTGTCAAGGGTGATACAGTTACCGTCTAATGCCAAATTTCAAGCCATTTCTTCCTGGCTACAGGTCCAGGCCCCATCCATTGTACTAACTAGTTGCCACAATTATACTCTGGCAAATGAAGTGAAAAGAATAGAGGATTTGGAGTTGGGGAACCTGTGTTCAAATTCCAGCTCTGCAGCTCATCACCTTAGAGAAGCTACTTCTACTCCCTGGATCTAATTTCCTCTTGAGGGGGGCTGGACTCTTTTTCAAATTCCTTCCATACTTAAATCTATGATTCTCTGATCCTCTGAGTCTCAGTTGTCTTATCTACAAGTGAGATCAGAGGAATAAAAAGGTGCCTATGTGAGCAGTTAGTGGTGTAGGTGGCAAAGCACTGGTCCTGTTTTCAGAAGACTTGAATTCGAGCCTGGCCTCATATGCTAGCTGGGTGACCCTGGGCAAGTCACTTAACCCCATTTGCCTCAGTTTCCTCATCTGTAAAATGAACTGGAGAAAAAAATGGCAAAACACTCCAGTATTTTTACCAAGAAAACCCCCAAAGAGGTCATGAAGAGTTGGACATGGCTGAAATGACTGAATGACAACAGCAAGGTGACTTTTGCCTTTGAAAATCTGTAATTCTGTATTCCACTCAGCACATGTACATATACATATGTGAATGAATCATTTTTTCTTTTTCTTTTTCCCTATTTTTCTATTTCCTATAGTTAAGTTTATAGAGGTTACTAAGGCTTAGCAAATAAAGCAAGTCTTCAAGTGAAAGTGAAGATTTCAATCAATGAAATAAAACAGTTCCTGCCCTCAAGGAGCTTATACTCTTAAAGGGGTTTATAGTAGCTTAAATTTAAGTAGCATATTTTGAATGACAAAACATTTTTCTCAATACTAGACAGAGTCCAGATAAACAATTTGAATGAGAACTTAGTCAACTAATATATAATATTTGCATTGGGTTTTGAGTTTTCATATTCCTCACAGCAATAATGCTACAGTTTATGATGAAACAATAGCATGGCAAGGGTATTGGATTTATAGTTTGAAAGATTTGGTTAAATCTTGGTTTCTATTTATTAGTTAGTCAGTCATGTGGAAGTCACATACCCTCTCTTATCCTTAATATTTTCATCTGTAAAAATATTTCATAAAATAATGTCAAATTATATAATAGTAAATTAAATCATAAGTAAATTATAACATATTTAGCCTATATTATATAATTATAAAATGAATATATGCTATATATTATGCATAATACATATAATTCACTAATATGTAAGTGTATATAATGTATACAATGGCATTACATACCTCAGAGAGTTGTAAAGATCTAGCCTTTTCTCTCTCATGCTATAATTATTTGTGCCTATGTTTTCCCCTCAATAAACTATTAAGTTCCTTGAGATAAGGTCCTATGCTATTAGCTTTGTAAACTCATTGACTAAGATAGTCTCATATGTCATGAGCTTAAAACACTGAATTGGATAATTATGAATTACTTCTAAAGTAATAAAGTGCTATATAAATAGTCATTATTTTGATGATGATGATGATGGAGGAACCAAGGGAGGTGTGTGTGTGTGTGTGTGTGTGTGTGTGTGTGTGTGTGTGTGTGTGTGATTAAATAACAAGTGAGAGATCTTGTAGTTTAATCCAAAAAGCATTTCTTCTCCCCCCCCACCTTTTTTTTTAGTTTTTTTGCAAGGCAATGGGGTTAAGTGGCTTGCCCAAGGCCACACAGCTAGGTAATTATTAAATGTCTGAGGTCGAATTTGAACTCAGGTACTCCTGACTCCAGGGCTTGTGCTCTATCTACTGCGTCACCTAGGTGCCTCCCCAATAAGCATTTATTTAGCACCTACTATGACTTTGAGGAAGTGTGTTATAGAGATACAGAGCTGATATTCTACTGTGGGTGATACAATATGTAAACAGAAAACCATACATAGATATTTAAGAAGGAAGAGACCATCTAAATTGGGGAAATCAGAAGAGGTGGCACATGAACTGAGTCATAAAAGAACCTTAAGATTCCAGTAATTCACACAGTAGGTGCTTAATAAACTCTTGTTGACTGAATAATTAAGAAGCTGAGATGAGGAAAGAGCTTATCTCTGGCATGAGATATATTCCATTCAAAACCAAGGAAATTGGACTTGGTGCCAATTTGGTCAATTTGGTAGTATAATAGAAGTGATGCGATGATCATAATCCAGAGTCTGGCTTTGAAATGCTATAAAATGCAAAACTAATGAGTATGTCACTGTAACCTCTCTTGGAAGAGAAGCATATTTAAGAATCCTTATATGAAATGTGGCATGATGGACATCAGCACCACATGTGAGAACTTAATCATCATTTTGTGTGGGTCTGACACCTTAGCATCCCAAGCAGAAGCTTGGACTTAATGTTTACTTCTTCATACCAAATCATGAGTGAGAAAAAAAATTGA
>NC_133663.1:61385907-61515484 GCF_037893015.1 Macrotis lagotis | reverse complement strand
ATAAAACTTTTGCAAAACATTTTACAAACTTTATCTCCTTTAATGTTACTACAACCCAAGGAAGGAGGTATCATTATTAATGACAATTTACAGATGAGTAACTGGAGGAGGACAGTATTTAGGTGGCTTTCTCAGTAACTAAAGATTTTAACTTGTTTCCTCATACCAGACTTGGCCCTCTACCCATTATTCCATCATAGCTTCCAGACTTCCAGAGGAGAGCTCAGAACATGGTTTCTTGTGACTGTGCCATCAGGCAAGTCTTTATATCAAATGGGGCAATTGTCAGGTAGTAATACATGCGGTAATTTGGGAAAAAGTTGGCACTCACCCCAATAGTTACACTGAAGGACATTGCACCTCATAAATCATGGGGAGTCAGTCTACAGTGGATCTTGGTCTGTGTTCTAACTTATAAAATTATAACTAAAACTTCTGGCCACCTCTAAGCCTTAAGGCACTGACCCAACTATTGAGATAATGATAGGCTGACAACTCTATGTGTAAATAACTTTGGATTCCCACTACCTACTCCAAAGGGAGTTGGGAGTTTGCTATCAATGAAGAGGTATAACAATTGTCATATATATATTCATTACTTGATGACTTGAATGATAACTGCTTAGGCACAGGATGCCTTGGGCTGCCAGAGATAATACATACAGTTCAAATTTAGTTGATGCTTTAAAGTTTGCATTTTCCCATTTGAATCTTCCATCATCATTTAAAAAATGAGGACAGGAAGTCTCATAGAGATTAAATATCTTGCTCAGGGTCACATATGTAGGAGTTTCAAATCAGAATTCAAATTAAGTATCTATCATGATACTATCCCTAATATTATCTTTGCTACCAGCTGCCTAGGTACCAGGACTGTAGGCAGGGGTATGCAGGAGCCAACTCTAACCATCCTGGTCTTGTTCAGTTTTCAGTGTGAACATTTATACCTCAGAAACTAGCAAATGTTACAAATCAGGGCTTTATTATTGTCTTGTTGATTGTTTAGATTTAAGAAAATGACAGAGAAAATATTAATAAAGCAGATAAAGTTAAAAGTCTTATTTTTTTAGAGAGCTAGTGGTTAAATGTTTACCAGCATACTCTTGGTTGTAGAGATATCCCTTTTTCAATTTAAGTTTGACAAAGTTCTCAGTCCAATTTTGAAACCATTGTTCAAAAGTTGCTCCTATTTACTTTTGTTAGATATAACCAAAATGTTGCTGAATAGTTCTTTACATGTGAAATTCCATTCCTAAATGTTTAGTTTTACACAACATCATATAAATCACTGACATATATTAGGGTAAAGACTTCACTGGAATATAAAGGAATTATTACCTTTGATACAAATAATCTTAATGCAGCAAAAACATGTTTCAGAGCAGATGCTGACTGGTTCACTTGTAAAAAGAGAAGGTAGGTATCAAAAATTCTTTTCATCATTGAATTCTGGCATTCAGATTGCTGCAGCTGTCTCTAGAAAGTCAATAGAGAAATGATAATAAATGAATAGATAAATAAGTGTTTGTTCCATTAGGATACAAGCAGTTTGAAGACAAGGAACACCCTTTTTATCTTTCTTGGTATCTCTAGTGTTAAGCATAAAGTAATACTGTTTGTTAAACTGATTGGTTAAAAGACCACAGGTCTGATGGTTAGGTGACCTGAGTCTTAATTCTGGCTTTGTCAATCACTGTCATAGATAACTCTTGGGTCTTTGTTTTCTAATCTGTAAAATGAGCAGCTTGTTCACACCTTATACGCTATAAATGAATAGGATTAAATGGGACTGCCACTGACATTCAAGAGTTCAGAGAACTGGTGAAGAGAAGTCAGAGTGAGGGCATGACTCACTCTAGGAAACTTCTCCTTTTCCTATAAATGGAGATGATGAAAGGACTAGAGGTTTAACAATTCAGATTAACAATTGAGGGAGGAAACTGAAGTGTTCTGCCCCAATTCATGTGTCTAGGGAGTGGCCAAGAAATAATCTGAAGCCAGTCTTGTGATTCTCAGGTTGTATCTAGACCATGATGGCTCCCCCCAATCTGGTTTATGGGACAGAAAAGAAGGACCTGTTTAAGTAAATTGCAAAAAAATTATAACAGGTATCCAAATCAGTGGATTCAAGTAGATTCCCTGGGTGGATTAGAACCTTAGACAAAAGGGACATGCAGTCATAGGTCTATTTTGGCCAAGATCCTGGTGGGAATACTCATAGTGATAAGATCTTAAGTTTTCTGTATAGTCTTATCTCCTGACAGAATATAAGCTCCTTGAAAGCAGGGATTGTTTCATTTTTGTTTCAGTGCCATATAGATGATAATTATTCAGATAAAGCCTGCTTATTGAGTGAATGAATTTAATAATAACCCAATGCAACCAGCTGTGGTCCACAGTCAGAATTGTCTATCATAAGCTTTACTTGCACAACTTCTCTGTGTCTGCCTTTATTTCAGAAGGCATGGTAAATCATACCTTTTCTTTGACTTCTTTTCACCAAATGCTCTTTCCCAAAGGAAATAATAGACAGCCATTTTTTGATACCTGATCAGAGTAATATCCAGATCATTATTCAACAATATGAGATAGCTTACTTTTTCTCAGAGCCTAGTTATTTTAGTGGTCATTTCAGGGACAATTCCTGATGACATTTTGCTCTATGATGTTCTGCTGCGTCTATGTGGCATCAGATACCCACTCAACTTTCCCCTGTTGTCTTTTCATCCTTCCAAGGAGAGTTGTTCTATAAGACTTACCTGGTGGACACGAGTGAAGAGGCTCAGCAGATCTAGAACTGTGAGACAAACCTCAGTGGCAGTATTAGCCTCTGTGTCTACATGGTGTATAATGTCTATCTCATTGGAATTACCTATGCATAAAAAGTAGAAATGCAAGCATCAAAATCTAAGGCAAAATTCATTTGGTTAAAAACATTCATCTGCAAGGCAGATTCAAAGTGATATAGTATCTTCCCATCATTTCTCAAACCAAAGGTTTCCTGTTCACTTAGATTATCTCAATGCTAATTTGAAAACATTGCACAAAAATGCAACTCAATACTTTTTTTGTGTTAGGATTGAAGATTTAAAGAGCCAAAATTCTAGTTTATGACAAGTAAAGGTCTCCCACTACCTCTGGGGTCATCTCCAGTTATCCTGATGCATATCTGGCCACTGGACTCAGATAGTTCCAGAGGAAAAAATGAAGCTGGTGACTTTGCACAGTTCCCTCCTGCCCCACCCCACTCAAATCTAATACATTTGCATGTCATAGTATCACCTCCCTGATATCACAGTTCTGTTTGAGAATGAAGGGTAAAAAACAACAATAAAGAACCAAAGTGATCTATTCCCCACCACATCAAGTACTGGTATCTTGTCCTTAAATTTCTTTTTACTCATTCACAATCCTATATGTTATCTACTCAAAGCAGGTGGTGTACAAACTCCTATGATGTTAAGACTACCGTGGGGTTGTAGGTACAGGGTATTTTCCTCCATCTTAGAAGAGTTTAAAAAGTACAGACCAAGGGGAAGCTAGGTGGCGTAGTGGATAAAGCACCGGCCTTGGAGTCAGGAGTACCTGGGTTCAAATCCGGTCTCAGACACTTAATAATTACCTAGCTGTGTGGCCTTGGGCAAGCCACTTAACCCCCTTTGCCTTGCAAAAAAAAAAAACAAACTAAAAAAAAAAGTACAGACCATTAGTTTTTCCTCTATGGATCAGGTAGCCTTAGATGCTACTGTAATATATCTGTTCTATTAGGTTGCAAGCTCCTTGGGGTTTGTAACTGTTTTTGCCTATCCCCCCCAGTGCTTTGTATGGTGAGTAGTATACAATAAACAGTTTATAATTCTTGTTGACTTGACAACATTTATAAGATCTTAAGTCTAGAACTGGAAGGGCTTTAAGGATTATCTAGTCTACCTCCTTCTTATTATAGATGAGAAATCTGAGATCTAGGAAGGTGACTTGCCCAAGGTCACCCAGTTTGAAAATATAGGAGATGGAATTTGAAAGCAGGTCCTCTGTGTCTGAATCCAGGCTTCTTTTCACCATGCCATGCTGCTATTTAACAAAATATTGGGTGTAATTGTCTTCTACTTCCCAACTTCAGGATGTGAGTCTACTGATATTGCATGGGTTGTCACTCAAAGATGTTATTTTTATACCTTTCTGAGAAAGAGAGCTTTATATCTTTCCACAGTATACTTAGTAGCTCAAAAGAACAAGATCTGGGCTGGAATTTATATTAAGCATTTGTAAAAAAGTAGCTGACACAGAATACAATCTAGATGCTTCTCCTCCCTCACCTCCCACCTTTTAAGGTTAAAGTGCCTTTACAAATATCTCTGTTTTTCCTCCCAGAAATCTTGGGAAGTAGGTGCTATTATTATCTTTGTTTTATAGATGAGGAAACTCAGGAAGGCAGAAGTAAAGTACCTTTCTCAGAGTCATATAGCTAGCAAATGTGGGAGATCAAAATGAACTCAGGTCTTTCTGATTCCAGATTTAAGCCTCTCTTCCCTGTACAACTTTATGTATCTATATTCTATTTTTTTTTAGGTTTTTTTTTTTGCAAGGCAAAGGGGGTTAAGTGGCTTGCCAAAGGCCACACAGCTAGGTAATTATTAAGTGTCTGAGACTGGATTTGAACCCAGGTACTCCTGACTCTAGGCCAGTGCTTTATCCACTGCGCCACCTAGCCGCCCCCTATCTATATTTGTAATAGAGTTCCTTCTCATCAAATGAGTTTTAGACTCTGGTTTTAGAAGTGGCATAGCCAGTCCTGGGAAAAGCCTGTAACCCTTTTGCCCAGGGACCATAACCAGAATGATGTATTATGTATGCTCACCCTTTCTCCTCCATCTAATGTAATTTTCATCTGATTTTCCAGGATAGAGTCTCATAGAGAAAATGTTGCTTAAGTACTACTATTAATAATGGAATAAATTTCTTTACTTTCTCTTAATCCCAATACCATGGCTCCTTATACAAACTGAATGATAGCTAACACGGTCAACAATCATGTTTCTAATGATTCTGGTTAACTTACTGGTGATGGTATTATCCAACATTTGCAAGAGTTTGGGATTAGAAAGTGCATTTTTGCCACGAATGATAGGCAAAGTTTGAGATCTATGATGCTTCTGTCCTTCATGACTGGAAGTGGTATGCATCCTAAAAGTGAGAAAACAGAAGTCAATTAAATAAATTATACTAAAAAGAAACAATAAATACAAATAATTAATTTTTAAAAATATTTAAAAAGTTTAGAAAGGGATTAATTATGAAAGAATTGTTACAGGATTTGTCACTGTGGTTGATGTAACATGATGGAAATTTCAGTGAAAAATTCAATTTCTAGCACAGAAGTTCTTAACCTAGGCTCCACAATGGGGGACCATAGGTAGATTTCAAAGGGTACATGATCTTGAATGGGAAAAAAAATCACATTTTTAGTTTGGCTAATAACATTACTGAAATTTAAAATTTCCTTCAAATATTAATTTTTTTTATTTATTTAAGGCAATGGGGTTAAGTGACTTGCCCAAGGTCACACAGTTAGGCAATTATTATGTATCTGAGACCTGATTTGAACTCAGGTCCTCCTGATTTCAGGACCAGTACTCTATCCTTCAAATATTGGAAAACCTTCAGTGAAGAATTCTATAGATTTTACTCACTTGCCAAAGTGGGTCTGTAACATAATAAATGGTCAAGGGGCAGCTAGGTGGCACAGTGGATAGAGCACTGGCCCTGGAGTCAGGAAGACCTGAGTTCAAATCTGATTTCAGACAGTAAGTCACTTAACCCCATTGCCTTAAATAAATTAAAAACAAACAAATAAATAATAATAATAAATGGTCAGAGCTCTTACTCTAGAATAACATAAAAAACCTCCTTGGTTTGGCAATTAGAAACCTTCACAGTCTGGCTTCAGTGGACATTTCCATATTTATGTTTTTCATGACTCCCTTTCCCATCTTCTTTGCTCTAGTCTAACTGACTAACTTGCTGTTTATTCCATTTCTCACTCTATGCCTTTCCTCATCCCTGGAATGTACTCTTTCTTTACTTCAGTTCCTTAAAATCCTTAGTCTCTTCAGGGTTCAGATGTGCCACTTCCTATAGGAAACCTTTTCTGATCCTTCTCTCAACCCAAGTTGTTAATTCTCTTTCTACTAATTTAATGATTTACCTATTTATCTATCTACCTGTTTTATACCCGAGGGAATATGTAAACTTATTGAGGGCCAGATCTATTTTTGATTTGTCTTTGTATTCCAGGCACCTTGAATAATGTCATACATACAGTAGGAACTTAAACAATTAAATTGGATTGGATATCTGCTTTGCTAGACATATTCTATTTATTTTTTTTATTATTTAAGTTTTTTTCCAATTACATGAAGACATAGTTTTCAACATTCATTTTTGTAAGATTTTTTCTGTTCCTCCCCAAGGCAGCAATAATCTGATATAGATTATTCATGCACAATCATGTTAAACATATTTTCCATATTATTCATGTTGTGAAAGAAGAATCAGAACAAAAGGGAAAAAACCACAAGAAAGAAAAAAAGTGAAAATAGTATGCTTTGAGCTGCATTCAGACTCCATAGTTCTTTCATTGGAGATGCTTTATTGGGGTCAAAATAGATTTTGGAAGATCTATTATAAAATAATAAATTATCCTCCTAAAATCTTCTCTTGTCATTAGAAACAGTGAATTGCTACCTCTAGCTAAATTACGTGTCATTGCCAGAACAGAAGTGCAGAATTTATGTTAGCACACTAAAGAATTCAAAAAGCACAAGCTATTAGGAAAAATAGCTTGTAATTTGCTCCCTGGAGGAACTGTTCCCATATGGGTTAGGTTAACACTTTTAAGAGAAACACTTAGTTCTTGGGAAAGTTAATTTACCAAATGGTACCCATGTGACTGTAAAGACTTAATTCGCCGCCCACTGGTGAGTACTTTATTTCTATGACTTAGCCTGACTCATTACAGAACAGACAATGCTAATAAATAAATAAAAAGGCCTTGGTATAGAGTTTCCTAGGAAAAGGACCTCCTACAACAATTGCAAATCCTTTTCTATTGTGCAATTGAGAAATCAGTTTCTCCAAACAAAATTCATAAATGCACTTTGGTCTAAATGTGAATATTTTTAATAGTCCCTGAATTTGATCATGTTAAGAAATACTCAGTTTTATTTAATAAATCATGCATGTTGTTGATGCATGGAATTTTTTCTTCCAGAGAACACTTGAAACTTTAAAGTTGGGGGAGTTATAAGATGGCCCTAACTTTATTACTTTGTAGCTGGTGCCAAAGTTCATGGAATTTTGAAAAAATATTTTTCAAGGAAGGACTTAATTAATAAGACAGTAAAATTGCTACCTTTTAAATAGCACTTTAAGGTTTTCAAAGTACTTTCTACATGCTACTTCATTTTATCCTTACAACAATCTTATTGACATAAGTCCTGTTATGAACAATTGTTAAATAAGGAAATTGAGGCAAAAAGATGTTGAGTGACTTGCAGAGAATAACATAGCTAGTAATTATCTGTGATGGGATTTAAAGTCAGTTCTTCCTAACTCCAGGCCCAATACTCTAGCCACAGTATCACCTAGCTTCTACTTAAGTTATGACTATTTTTCCCTTGGAGGTTCTTAATGGTTTTTCATTTCATTTAAAGTTCCAGAGGGGTTAATGATAGGAGGAGAGCCTAAAGCATTGGGGAAGGGGTTGAAGATAGCTTCCTTGTTTCTCTCCTGGCCATATTCTAAGATGTCATCACCATGTTGTTTCAATTAAAGGATGACATGATGATCTCAGATGCTTTAGTCAAATGCTTTATGCTTCTTCTAATTATGAAACTGAGAACAATATTTATTTGGGAACAAGTACTGAATGAGTACCACTTCCTAGTCTTTGTTTATAGATTTATAATTCTAAGGATGTGAACTATTGGTTAAATTGCCCATAAAATTAGCTCTGGTAATTCTTTTGTAACTTGAGTTGTAGAGAATTGCCCAGGGTCTTCTGGGGTTATGTGATTTGCCCTTGGCAACAATGCTAATACATTCAGAAAGAAGACTTGAAACAAATGACCATTCTCCTGGTCTCACATGTGGTCTTCAAGATTTGGCATATTAGCTCTTAGATGATGCATGTAGGGCTAGGCTCAGGAAAACTGCTTGAGCTTAGACCACCATCTTTCAGGATCTTAAGATCATATGAGTTGGATTCTGAGGTCCAAATGGTAGATGCTAATAGGTAAATGGACATGCTTGGATCTAAGATCCAGGTCTACTTATATCTGCAAATTTCAGGAAATATTTTGGTCTCCAAGGGGACCATGGACCTAGAGATAATGTGGGGTCAGTTGGATTATAGGATCAAATACTTGGTTCAGGATGAACTATCATTCACAGTTAAGCAGAACATGCCCAATGTCAGGCAAAATTATTATTTATTATTGTTGAATGCAAGCTTAAGGTCAAATTCTATGGATTTCTATGGTATGAACAAAATATGGCCTATGGTTTGTTTGTTTGGTTTTTTTTTTTTGCCATAAATCCCATGGCATTATATATTGAGAAATAGAAAGGACTAGAGATCATCTTGTCCAAATTCTAGTTTTACAAATTAAGGAATCGAGGTCTATAGTGGTTAGGTGACTTTTCATCACATAGTTTAAAAGTGGCAGAATTAGGCTTTGAATGCAAATTTTCTACCTCCGTATCCAGTTTTTCCCAACTGCACTATGCTTCCTATTCAAATTGCTTTCTAAAATACTGCTTTAATTACATAAATTGGTGAAACTACCAAAGGAAGGAATAAATAAGACCAGGATGTGAAATTAGCATACAGTTGTTATTTATGAGTCATATAAGATTCTAAATCAATTCAATACACATTTAATTTATTAATTCCATACTAACTTCTGGGCATTTCTTAATTGCTCTCTATTTTAGCAACTATAAATTCAATAGTAAAGCTTAAAAAACAGCTGAATTACTAAAATATTACTAAAATATAAGAGGCACAGATATAATCCAATATTTTGCCATTTGTCTGGAAGGTATTTGATTGTTTTGGTTTAGACCTAAGATTCTATTTATATGGAAAACTCCAATCTGGTAATTCTTTTGTAACTTGAGATGTAGAGAATTGCCCAGGGTTTTCTGGGGTTATGTGATTTGTCCTTGGTCATATTGCTAATACTTTCAAAGGGTTTAATGACTAGAAGATGAGCCTTTGAGCTATTCTCAGAGTGAGTGTGAGCACCGTGAGGCAGGGGTTTGCTTTTGTCTTTTTTTGATATCCTCAATATTTAGCACATGGTAGTGCTTAATAAAAAGATTATTGTTATTGTGACTGTGGTCTCTCTCTATGGGGAGATTAGCAACTCTTAAAAAGATCCAAATATTGGAACAAAAGTTTGTTAACCACACTAATATTCAAGAGAGATTCCATTTAAAAAAATTCACTTTCAATGGAATTCATAAGTAAAATTATTTATAATCCCTATTTGGTTTGACATACATGTGTACATATATACACATATATACATGCATACATACAAATGAAATACATACATGTATAAGTGCAAGCATATATTCACATGCATATATTTGTTATTAAAAATTTGTTATTGAAATTATTTACTATATTTGGTGTGGCATATAGGATATGTTTATGCATGCATAAACCTATTTATTACACATTATATATGAGATATAGCTACGTGCATATGCAAATATGTGCATATATACACACAAGGAAATAGTTCATATGTGTGTGTATGTATGCCTGAAGCTGATGACCTTACCACTGAGAGAGTAGACCTGTCGTCTGACAGGAGGTATTGGAGCCTTTGAGAGTTCCATTATTCTGGGTAGCCTGGACAAATTTAAATGCAGCAGCAATTTTCCTATAAAGAAAATATGCAAGTTAATTATATAACAATGTATATAAGACATGCAGAGAAATATTTAACAAAACAAGAACAAGAATATTAATCTGACAAATTTCATTGATTATTGTAATCATAAGTCATGCTTACTGCTGGCAGTTGAAAAATTGGGTTTGGATTAAAGGGCCTGACCTGGAATTTTTCTCAAAGAAATGGATAATAGTAGAACAAAAGCATCCCTGTGATTGTTCCTCTTTGTGTTTATTGAAGGATCTTTTTGAAGTAGATACATAAAAATTGTGCCCACATGAGTCCTTTTATGATGACATTAATTTGGCGAATATGTCATTGCATTCAGGTCCTCATCTTTATTCACCTGGATTACTGAAATAGGCTTCTCTTCTCTTCTCTTCTCTTCTCTTCTCTTCTCTTCTCTTCTCTTCTCTTCTCTTCTCTTCTCTTCTCTTCTCTTCTCTTCTCTTCTCTTCTCTTCTCTTCTCTTCTCTTCTCTTCTCTTCCTTCTCCTCTCTTTCTTCTCCTCTCTCTCTCTTCTCCTCTCTCTTCTCCTCTCCTCCTCCTCTCCTCCCCTCCCCTCCCCTCCCCTCAGGGAGGGCACTGTTGTACCTACTTCATCACCTCGCTGCTCCTCAAATAGGCTTTTGCTTCAAGGGTTTCCACTCTCTTGCCAATCTTTACTTTATAAAGCTAACAAATGGATATTGGCAAAGCCCAGACCTGCTCATGTACCTCTCTTGCTCAGTAACTTCGATGATTCTCTATATCTCTGAGGTCAAAGACAAACTCTTCTGTTTGGCTCACTCTGGGCCTCCAACTTACCTAGCTTCCCAGGTGTACTGCTTCATAACCACTAGGATCGGGCCCAACTGCCCTTCCTGTTCCTCATGCTGGACTGTCCACTTTCCATCTTTGCATTTTGTCTCTCATGTCTGGAAGGTGCTCCCTCCTTATTTTATCTCTTAAAATCCCTAGTTTCCCCAAAAGCTCAGTTCAAAGACACATCCTACTTGAAGGCTCTTTTGATTCCCCCCAATGTTGCTTCACTCACACACTTTCCAGAAATTTATTATTGATGACCATGTATTTATTTTGTACATATTAATATGGATACATGTGGTTTCTCCACTGGAGTCCTAGAAGATTGGGACTCTTTCACTTTTGTTTTACCATTTCTATCATCTAGCAGGACCTGCCACAAATTAGGTACTTAATCAATTATTTATTAATTGATTGATTAAAAATCTCTCTTAGGAATAGGTAACATATATTACCAAGGAGGGAAAAAAAGTCTTCCTTTATTGTTTTTAATTATCTTGTATATAGAGAAGTCCTTCTCAGATTATCTGCCTAAATCAAAGACTGCAGAGCAATAATCTTTTACAGCCTGAAAGTATCTAATCTTACATTCTGTTCTTACTACAGATAAATTTTATAATATCTGTTCTAGGCACTGAAATAGCTAGTCACGGCCCTGGTGGTCTTCATGTCCTGGTATGTCAACATCTAAGTTTCTAGATGCAATGTAAAGTGAACCAGGATGATGACTGTGGGTGTGGAGAGGAGAATATGTACTGAGGATTAATCTGACACATTAAATGGTTATTTCGTATATGTCCTAAACAGTAGTAGTGAAAAATGTTACCTTATTATATTACGTTTGCCCAGGTATCTGAAATTTTGAAGACAAACACTGAAAGAAAAAAAAAGATTATTGAAACCATTGTTAGGGAGCAAATAATTTATATTTAGAATATTCATAATGTTAGGGTAGGGCATGGGCATGTGTTTTCCATGATATGGTGAACTCCCAGTTGAAGAAATTCTATCAGTAAAGATGACAATTTTTTTCATCCATTTAAAGATTTAGAGAGTTAAGAATTGATGAGTTAAATTGTCCTGGGTCACCTGGTCAGTACAGTCTAAGTCAGAACTTCAATCTAGGTCTTCCTGACTGAGATTAATTCTCTATTCAAGACTTTTGCTTCTTCTTTTGTTTGCTTTAGAGGCAATTGGGGTTAAGTGATTTGGCTTGCTAGTGAGAGACCAAATTTGAACTCAGGTCCTTCTAACTAGTGCTCTATCCACTGTGCCATCCTCTCATGCTGCTTCTGAAGATCATTTTCAGAAGGGAAAAAAACCCCTCTTTTAATTGTTTGTCAATTCTGTTTTCAAATGCTTGACTTGGGAAGAGGAAATGCTGGCATGAAGTCTGCCATTGATGCTTACTATTAACCTATTTTACCTCAAGGATCTCTATGAACTATGCATACCATGGATATGTAGTCTCTCTAAATCTCATTTTCTTCATCTATAAACTGGAGAAAGGATAACATATATTATCTAAGAGAACAGTTAAGATAACAGATGGAATGTATTTGTATATATTAAAACATCAATTATTAAAATTCATTGTGTCCTAGATTGCTGGAGCCAGGAAAGTCAGAAAATACCTTGTCTGATTTCTTCATGTGTAGATGATACTAAAGGTCAGAGGGGGCATGAAATTATTAAGTGGCACAACTGCAACTTGAAACCAGGACTGTGACTGAAATACCAGTTCATGGAGATGATTGTTCAAATTTTTAGACTGAATGTTTATACTTGGAAATGGATGAATGCTACAAATTAGCATGCTGGGGCTACAAATTAAGGCTTGATTTATTGTTTTTTGATTAGAGTTAAGTAAGTGATGGAGAAAATATTAATAATTCATATTACACTTAAAAGTATGTCATACATTAATTGTTAAACATTTACCAGCATATAGCCTGAACCTAAGTCCCAGTTCCAATTACATAATATTGCTTCCTACCATTCAAACTCTATTCAATTCACCAGGTAATGGCTTATAACAGTTGGAGTGTGCAAAATCATAAAGAATAAACAAATAAATATTGACATCTACACACATATATGCTACTATAGATTAGCATTGTAATTGTAATAGATTGTAATATATATTAACAAATCTAGAAGTTCACTAATATATACATATAGATTATAAGCATATTAATAAATCTACATGTTCACACACATTTACATATACACATATTTAAATATATAAACACATATCCATATGTATACATGTAAATGTATATGCATACAAATAAAACATGTATACTATATAAATATACATATATATATATATAAATAAAACACACACACATATATAAAGATAAATGTGAAGAACTTACTCTAATATGCTGAAGAAATCAGATATTTCTGAAATGGGTGCCCTTTGCCAGTAGGAAATCAATGTCTCTGAAAGATGTCACATAGTGCGAGGTTATTTGAAATCCAAAAACTTTTCTTGTACTCAAAAGTCATTTTAAGGAGATTTATTTACCTTCTGAAATGGTCTTCATTATGTGAAGAAAACACATAAGAAGACTCCTTGTCTCTGCTTGGTCAAGTTTGTCAAACCTCAGCGTCAGTCCTATCAGGGAGAGTGGTCTTGCGATCTATTGAATCAAAGACACAGCAGTTACTGTACATGATCAGATGCTTTCAGGATCAATCATGACAATGGGGCATAAGGATATTTTTTTGGGGGATGTACCTTTTCACAGTTGTCGGTTTTCTCACTGCTTTTCTCATTGGTACTTGGATTGGAGTCAAGGCTTGCAAGTGAAGCTCTGGAATCACCATGGTTTACTGTAGAAATAGCTATTGATGAAAAAGCTGCAAACAAAGCCACAGCACACATACTAAAATGGGATGTATGGATACAGAAAAGGAAATTAAAATGAGAACTCACAGAGATTTAGTATTACAGTGACACCTAGAGACATAACTAAGAAAGGGGATGGGGTCCACATCCTGCAAAGAATAAAGTTTTAGCAATGCTAATAGAATGTGTACTCCTTCAATGAGTAAAAAATAGTTGAACTTAGTAACTCACTATTGATAGCAATTTGTCAAGACAGGAAGCTATCAGATTTTTTATTTTTCATCTAAAACATTTCATTTGAAATTTCCATTCTGTTTCTTGCTACCTACATATTTGATGACATCTGCTTTAGGTCCTTGAATAGCTAGTTATAGTTCTGGTGGTCCCTATGCTCTGATATGTCAACATATAAAGTTCCTGGATTCAATGTGAAGTGAAAGTAGCCCAAGCTAAGATGATTTGAATATGAGTGGAGAGGAGAATTTTTGTGTTTATGAGTAAATATGTGTTTATATATATATGTATATATACACATATGTTATATATGAAACATGTTTGTGTATATGAGTAAATATGTTATAAATATATGTATATATGTGCATATATATCTATTTATACACACATACATATGGAGGGGGAGAAAGAGCAACACAAAGACAGGCAGGGACTGAGAGAGACAGGGACACAGAAAACTAGAGACAGAGAGAGACATGCAGAATGAGACAGAGACAAAGACATATAGGCAGAAAGAAAGACAGAGAAATGGAGAAAGGGATATAGAAATACAGAGAGGGTGAGCGAGAGGACAGAGACAGAGAGAGAGAGGCAGAGAAATAGAGAGGGCTAGATAGAAACAGAGATAGGAATACAGAGGGGCAGCTAGGTAGTGCAGTGGATGGAGCACTGGTTCTGGAGTCAGGAGGACCTGTGTTCAAATTCAACCTCAGACATTTAATAATTGCCTAGCTGTGTGACCTTTGGCAAGTCACTTAACCCCACTGACTTAAATAAATAAAAATTTTATAAAAAAAATACAGAGAAACAGAAACAGGGCACAACAAAAGAAAGAGGGACGGAGAAACAGAGACAGAAAATTTGGCAAATGACTTCATCTGTCAGGTGAATGAGATTAAGGAATACAACAGAGAGGTGAAACTGGGATTCAGGATAGTGGTGTCCTTGACTGTGGAAGGGAAGTTTAACAGATGGGTGAATTGTTGAAGAAAAACAATTAATTGTATTTTGGACATGTATTTGAGGTGTCTATGGAATATTTAGTTTGAAATGGCTAATAGTTTGCGATGCTAAATTAGAGCTCAATAGAAAAAAAAACTAAGAATGAATAGATCTATCTTGAGCATTGTGCATAACTATCGAATTCATGGCACTGATTAAATCGTCCCGGGAGAGAACATAAGGGAAAAAGAGAAGAGGGCACAGAAAAGAGTGTTGGGGCATGACTATCATCATGCCATTGCCATAGATGAAGAGTAGGCAAAGCAGATTTTGGAGAATGGATCAGGAAAGTAGGAGAACAGCTAGAAGATGTTTCACAGAGTAAGATGCTGCAGAGGAATGGAGAAGGATGAAGTTTGAGAAAAGACTGTCAGATTTGACAATTAAAAGGTCTTTGGTATCTTTTAAGAAACCAGATTGAGTTGAATGATGAGATTATTATCTCAATGCGGATGGTTTAGAAGAGACAAATAGAGGAACAATTGAAAACTCTGAAAGTTATTGCTGGGTTTTCCCCACAAGAAATTTAGCCAAGGTGAAGAAAAATATAGGATGATAGCTAGCAAGGAGGGTAGGATCAAAGGTTTCTTATTTTAAGGATAGGGGAACGTTGGGCATTTTTATTATTGGTAGGTAGAGACTGAAGATTAGAGAGGAAGGAAAAGAGAGTTATTGTAGTCTCCTGGAATATAAAACAAAAATTCATGAAGATGAGTTTTTTTAAACTTATGATATGCTTTGAGAATAGCAATCGAAAGTACTATGCCCAAAATAGCTATTAAAATTGTATTTTGAAGTTGGAATACTATTTTAATTTTCAAAAGTGAACAGTGATAGACTTTTTAGCTCAGTAATAGAATGAAGAATTCTGGTATCTTAGGATATAGAAAGAGCAGGGACTGGAGAGGTCACATAGCCATTGGATTATAAGCTTTAGCATCACTGATTAGAATTGAATGGTATTTAGAAATCAGATACTCTAGCCCCACCTCATTTATATAGAAGAAATTGGGACTCAGAAAGATAAACTATCTCCCATGCAGATGATCCCCAAAATTTAATTTAAAATAAGTGGAAAATGTAGTGAGAAGTCACAGTCTTATCCAGATATATATAACCAACCAAAAAACTAATCAGCACAAATTTATTAAGCAGTTATTTTGTGCTGAGCACTATACTAAGCATTTGTGGTGCAAAGAAAGGCGGAAAACAATCTCTACCATTAAGTAGCTTACTTTCTAAAGAGGAAGCCATTTTAAAAGTGGGTTGAATGATTCTGAGTGACTTTCTGATATTTCCCAAGGCTTTGGATAGGATGAAATATGCATAAACACTTTACATGGAAATTGGTCATTGAAGAATTTTCTATAGTATGGAAGCCATTGTGGGGAGGAGAGTAGGGCTTGTATATAGAGTGACAATGATGTGGTAAGCACAAAACTGAACAATATTCAGTTAGTCTATTACTTAGGAGCCTATAGGGAGGGCTTATATCCTACCAAAAGGAATTCCTCTTTCTCTGTTTCTTTGTACACTTATGACCCACACTCACAGAAATGAACTGGCAAAAATACAATGATGTGATGAGATGTAGATGAGGATGATGAACATGAATTCTCATCAATTCCCAAGTACCTGCTATGGAGTTTAGAACATCTTTAGAAAATGATGTGTCCACAGAGTTAGCATGCTTCATAGCTGACTGGCTTTGAAATCCTCCATTGGTGCTCAAGTCGTCTCTTGATCCCTGTATTTCAAAAAAAATAGCCTGGCTCATTGTAATGAGAGAAATGATAATTAATAACCAATAATTTGGGGAAATCTAGAGATCTCCTTTTTACTATAATCTCATCTCAAAGGACATTACTGATAGTGAGATTCAATGGACTTCCTTTAATACCTATCAAATCCCACCCAATCTTCCACTGAGGTCTGGTGGGGCTAAATTCTTTGAATAGAATCCCAAGAAAATTTAGAAGTAAATGACATAATCCAAGTTCATTATAATAGGTCCGGTTCTCACTGTAATATTATTTCTCTCATTAATTGTTAACCAATCAGACTTGAGTACCACCCTCAGGTACACCTAATGGCTTATATGAATCAGATACCATAATTCTCTTTGGCATTTGAGAGTGCCATTTACCTTTTTTTATTTTTTATTAAAAGCTGGCTTTATTAATAAAATGACTAATTACCCAGAAATTACACCTCTCAAACTTTTTAAACTTCATAGTAACAGCCCAACTTGTAATATAATGAGTTAAACTCATGCAGATTCTTTATAAATATTTTTACTGCAGCATAAATTAGTTCTTTTATCCTTCTCCAAACCTATTTATCAGAAAACAGTACAATTTACCATTGTCTGGACAGTCCTAGTGATATGTGGAAGCTTCTAATCAATGAAAACTTGAGCAATGTTATTGCTACTAGTGCAGAGTGAAATGACATTGGGGACCCCCCTGTGTTTTTGGTTTTAAGTTTCAAATGAATATAAACATGCTAGAGTGGGTTCCCAGAGGTACCAATTTATATACCAATCTATGATTTTAAAGATCATACTACCTAAGGTAGACAGGACAGTCTTCCTTGGTTATTGTGGCCAAAACATCTGTTGTCTCACAGCTACCCAGAATATGTGCTTTTCTGAGCTTAGTTGAGCAATCTATTGTATAACTGGCACACAACTGGTCCTTGTACTCATTCTTGAAGGCTTTCTATCTTAAAAGAAGCCGATAAAGCTTGTGTTGTGTCATAACACTCAAAATTTCAGGGTCTCTTTCATCACCATGACAAGACATTCTTATTAGGATTTTAGTGATGAGTTAATTGATAGATGTTGAGAATCCAGAAAGTATTGAAACTGCGTTGTTAGGAGGCTAGCTTAGGGGAGAATAATTGAACATTGGTTAATTTGGCCAAGTTGGTTAGAACATGTAATTCCTTCTAATGTTCTTTCAGACTGGGGTAGAGGAAGCTACAGAAGTTTTATGGAAATTGGTAGAGTGATAAGGGGGGTATGGGTGAGACTTGCAATAAGGGAGTCTTGGAGAACACGGTGTAAATTAATTGGGCCATTGGACAAAGTTATTGCTGCAATTCTTTTGTGGAGTAAGGAGGTGGCAGGGTCTAGACCTATGATTTCCTTAAAGTAGTAGAGAACTCCTGGTAAGGAAATTCTCCTCACTCAGATTGATGCACTGAGAAATTAAGTGTTTTGTCAAGGCTCATATAACTTGTAGGTGACCAAAGAAAGACTCGAACCCATGTTTTTCTGCCTCTGTCCATTGTGCTATGCTGCATTTCCATGACAGGGAATATTATGATTTTGATTATTAGTAGAAAACAAGGGAAAATGGAGACAATGCTCAAGATATAGCGATTGTGTGCCCCAAATAATCTGATATAAGTGCTTTAAAATAACTTGGTTGGATGATGATTCATCCCTGCTGTGTTCCCAGGGACACAGACTTCAGATTTGGACTCAATTTGGAGGTCAGACTATTTAACTCTTTCAATTTCCAGATAAGAAAAACACTTGAAGAGAAGAGACTCACCCAAAGTCACAAAACAGGTTGCAGCTACATACAAATTTCTTGCTATTTCTATTCTATCATATCATTCAAGGGAAAAATGAGATAATTATTAAAAGAAAGATTAAGTAAAGTTTTGAAGCATTATGAAAAGTTACCTGATTAGACGTATTGACTGTAAAAGGAAACAAATCCTTCAGGTAAATCCTTGGCATGTTGTCGAGCAGCATGCCATAGAGGGGCATATATAAAGTGGCTATTTGTGCTTGCTTGTCCTAGAGAGAAAGGTAACAATAACAACAAAAAGGAATCCTTTTAAAATCAATAAAATTTTAACTTTTATTTTCACTGAATATAATTAGGAATTTCAAGTTTAGAAAAGAGAGAGATAACTTACGGGTTCCCTGTACCGATCATCAAATGAATGCTTGGCCATTATATTTTTAAGAACAGCTAATGCCAGGTGTCTGATATCTTGATCTTCCTGCAGTGCAAAGCCCACCTCTCGGAGCAAAATTCCAATTAAGAAGTGTTTGCGGCAAAATTCATTGGTGACAGTATATTCAGGCATATCTTAGTCAGGAAAGTTAAAAAATCACATTTTAATACCATAAACTGAGAATGTCAAAAATTCCAATTAGAAAGAATGTGTTTAGAATTAAATAATGCTAAGTCCATGGAACCTCATAAATAATTGTGTTAGATTGTACCAGCATATAATTTATTGGAATTGACTTATATGTGATAACTATTTCAGGCTCCCTGGATTCCATTTAATGTAGCAAGGAAGATAATATGGTTTCTAACATTTTCAAATGATTCTTTTTTTTAAAAGTTTTTTTGCAAGGCAATGGGGTTAAGTGGCTTGCCCAAGGCCACACAGCTAGGTAATTATTAAGTGTTTGAGATCAGATTTGAACTCAGGTACTCCTGACTCCAGGGCCAGTGCTCTATCCACTGTGCCATCTAGCTGCCCCATCAAATGATTCTTCTTCTATTTATGGACAACATGGTCTTCTAGTTTGGGAAACTAAGGCAGAAAATTTCTAGTTTAGGTAAACTGCTCAAGTCATAGTGAAAAACAGGCAAAACCAAAAATAAAAACAAGGACTTCCTACTCCCCATTCTAGGATCCCCCAAATCATTTAACCAATATACTTAAAAATAGTTCCTAATTTTATTTCTATCAAAATAACCTTTTAAGGGGCAGCTGGTTGGCACAGTAGCCTTGGAGTCAGGAGTACCTGGGTTCAAATACGGCCTCAGACACTTAATAATTGCCTAGCTGTGTGGCCTTGTGCAAGCCAGTTAACCCCATTGCCTTTAAAAATCTAAAAAAAAATTAACCTTGTAAAACCCAATTAGACTTCATTTTCATGAAAAGTTAAAGGAATTAAGATAAAAGTCCATCAAAGAATATTTGCTACATATGGATAACAATGTCATATATTTAGAGTTGGAAGAAACCATAGAGGCCATTGAGTTTGACTTACTTATTTTGCAGATAAGTTGCAGAGACAACTTGAATGATCTCTCCATTGTCATGCAAATAATGTCTGAGGCCGGATTTGAACCTAGGTCTCCCTGACTCTAATCCGAGAATCTAGATATTGTATCAACTCACTATTTAGAATTGAAATATATTGAACAATCAAAAGAAATATGTCTACTACATGCATACATACTTGGTTATAGAATATTATTAATCAGTCTAAGAAAATTCCAGATGCTCCAATACATTTAAAAATTTCAAAGATTTTGGTTTAGGGAATAAAGTGCAGTAGGAGGTGAGTTCAGAGAGGATGTGAAAGTGAATATGAATAGATGAAAAGTGAAAATTCAACTGATCATTAAGATCATTTGGATTATATATATAATTCAAAGCAACTGAATATATGCCTATCTGAACATGAAGGGTTGTGTGGACATGGCCAAACATTTTTTACTTAGACATGTGTTCTTCTTAGGTACCATATTTTGATGACAGTTATGAAGATAAATACATAATTATGATCTTATAATAAAAACTCATTAACATTTACCTGATGCATGTAGCTCCTGGGTTGATTCTGAAGGTGTCAAGGGGTCTTGAATTAATATAAACAAAAAACAAAAGGTCAGCTTTTTGTATGAAAAAACATTTTCCTTGCAGTAGTAATCACATAATAGATCTTTTCTATGATGTCTATATTGGTTGTTCTTTTGGATATTGGTGAAAAAATAAAATTATGTCAGGGTCTGCAATTAAGAACCTCTGTTCAATAACATATTTTGAGAAAAAAATTGATCATGTTCCTATTTAAAGGATTCAATAGAAAAGTACAAGTCAAAAATTTTCAAAATGAAATTCCATTATTTTCTGCTCAGTATTAATTTTCCTATATTAAACTTTGCTTTCCTAAAAAAAAAAGATTCTCCTTTTGGCTGTTGCTACAGTGAAAAATGTAAAGTCAGAAACTGACTTGTTTTTAGATAGATCAAACAATTGATTTTATTAGTGAACAGTTGATAAAACCAGGTTATTAAATGACTGAAATTATCAGACCCAAAGTGGCTGATCCAGGTAGAACTAATGAAAAATGTGAAATCTTTGATAATTATGGCTTTAGGCTTCATTTGACTCAATAATATTCCTGTATAATCTTAGACCTAAATAGAAATTGAGATAAAATGGATAAAATCACATGTATTTTTGGAAACTGATAAAAATAGGAAGTGAATTATTACCTGGAATGTTGGCTGACCGTATGGGAAGACACAGAGGAATAAAATGTTCATGATAGCATACTTCTTGAAGAAAATCAAATTTGTATTGGCTTAGGGTCTGAAATAGAACCAAAGTCAGTCATTCAAAACCAAAATAGTTGATGAAAATATCATATGGTAATAATTTTTCCTCTACATTGAAAAGATATTTTCCCATAACTATCTATTTTGTAACGATGTTGTGTTTCAGAAAGTTAAAAATTTAACTGTCTCCAAAGTCTAAACATTTTTCTGTCTCTGTTTCTGTCTCTGTCTCTTTCTTTTCTTGCCTTTTTATTTTGAGAAGTCCAATTTAGTGTATAGTCTTGGAACCAGGAAGGTTTGACACATACTAGTTGTATAAGCCTAGGCAACAAATTGAACGTCTTAGAGGTCTTAGAAGTGTAAACCTTCACTGATAGAGGGAATTTCCTTGCCTTGGAGTTCCTAATATCAATGAAACCATAGATTCAGTCCCCATCCTATCCATTCTTGCTAAGGTTTTATGTTGACTTAATAGAAGGAGACCTCCAGGATTTGAAGTTAGCAGATCTATTTCAAATTCTAGTTCTACTTTCTATTATCTGTGCAATGTCAGATAGGTGAGTTCCTCTCTTTGGACCTCTGTTTCCTCATTGATAAAGTGAGACAGTTGAATTGGGTCATCTTTAAATTCCCTTCTAGTTTCCACGTGTATTTCTCTGAGTGAGATAAAAAGTATAGAGAAGTAATAGGCAAATGGAGAAGAAAATACTGGGAGATGATTGGTCACTTCTAGGCCATTTCTTCATCCTTAACTATACCATAAAACGTGACTGAGTTAAAGTTTTATTCTCTGAATTATTCTCTGCTGCAATATGTAGAAGCAAGCAGTGAGTGGCATTTTCCCATTAAGATGTAAATTTATCCACTAATGGTTCTTCAAAGGTGCCTCAGTGTGGTTTGCAAGGAAGTGAACTTAGGCTCTCTCCGGGACTGTTCCCATTGAGCAGAAGCTCTGGAAGGTCTTAGCTGCCAAGCTTGTGGAAGCTGCCAATATTGGTTCAATGCCAGTCTGCTTATCTGTTTTCTGAATTTTCTGAAAGACTCATTGCTAGAAGGTTGACCAAGAAGTGATATATTATGGAATTGCTGCAATTCTTGGAGCTTCCTGCTAAAGTGTAGAGGTTTTGGAATCTACATTGGCAGAATATAGGGTCACATGGAATTCTAATACAGTGAAGAATGTAAGCCTTCAGAGGATAACCCTCCAAAAGATCATTCAATAAGTCAGCTTTGACACAAAAACTCAGATTATTGTCTATGCTATTCCTTAGTTTAGAATATATATATATATATATATATATATATATATATATATATATATATATTATACTGTTGTACCATGTTATATTATTATATTAGGATATTATACCAGCAATTTCCTGAACTAATTAAAACCACTGGGCATATCCAAAAATAAATTAAAAATATTTTCTACATGATAAAAGACAAAGCTGATCAGACATGCACAAGATCTTACATTTAGAATTAAGAAGAACTGGGGAGATCTTTTAGTCTAACTGCCTTGGAGAGGGAAATTCCCAGGTCCACAAAATTAAATGATTTTTTTTGCTCAAGGTCACACAGGGAATAAAGAGCAAAGCTGGGCTTTGAAGTCACTTCTCTGATTCCTAATTAAGCCTTCTTTCTACTGGACCACACTCAGCCTGGCATGTCTTTACAAAATTGGACCAGGCATATTTTAAATTCAATGATTTTGCATAAAGTTACAATTAATAAATGTGAAAAACATAAACTACAGCACTAAAAATAATCAATAAAGGAGTTAGGTATAGACATAGTCTATGATATCTTTTAACCATATACCAGATATGTCCCAGTTGGACTGTGTGAATAGAATCAGAAAATTATAGAATTGTAGATTCTTTGAAGGAACTTTGAAAATATTCATTAGTTGGGGTTTTAAATATATTCTCCTTGTCCACATAAATAATTTATTTGGCTTATATTTTATAGCTTTCAATAAAATGTATTAATGTCAGCTAGTAAATAATATTTTATTTAATTTAAACAAATATTTTAAAATTTCATTTGTAACAAAGATAGCCACTGAATATTTTCTATGCTTGAAATCACCATGTAGGATTTTTTAAACTGATCCTTCACAATTGAATAACAAATGAGTTTAATTGATTATCATATTCATTGTTTTATGTTGCAAACATTTGTTCTATGCTGTACACTTCAACACTCTTCAAGCACTGAGTGTGGCAATCTGGGAAAAGTACCAATTTAAAGGCATGAGAATGGGGTTTTATTTGAATCTTGGTTCAGCTATTTATTACCTGTGTGACCTTGGACAAATGATGTCCCTTCTCTGGACCTCAATCTCCTTCTCTGAAAATGAGGGTTTGGTTTAGATGATCTCTATGTTCTTTCAGCTCTAAATCTACCAAGTCAAGATAAAATACAGAATTCAGACTTGCATTGATTATTTCCAAAATGAGTTTTGACTAACCTCAAATATAAGATCTAGAGTGAGACTGTGACATTAGATATCATCTAGTCAAACCCCCTTCTTTTACTGATGAGGAACTAAGCTCTGAGAAAAAATAACTTACCCAGGGCTCCTGATTTCACATCCAGTCTTCATTTCCCTATTACTACCTCAAATTCCTCTGAGAAGTGATATATTTAGATTCCTTGTTAGACATGAAGGTAAGAATGATACCAATGCATTTTGTGGTTCTCTTTTAAGTTAGTTGAATCACAATAGATTTGACTTAGACTATTTTTAGGTGAGTTTCAGGGAGATGACCTAAGTTATACAGACCTAAGACATAGTTGGAGAAAGAGAAAGGGCAAGAGAAACAAGCATTTTTATCAAGCATCTACTACATGTCAAGCCCTGAATAAAGTACTTTACACATATCTCATTTGAGGAAGTTCAGATAACAGCAGTGGTATCATGGAATGATGAGGATTTGGCACCAGATGACTTGGTTTTGAATGTCAGTTTTTTCTGTTAGTTAGCTGTATGATCATGGGCAAGGCACTTCTCTACTTCAATTTCCTAATTTGTAAAATGGGAATAATAATACCTGTATATCACTTTCAAAGTGTTGTTCTGAGGAAAGCTCGTTGTAACCATTAGAATGCTTTCTAGAAATGTGAGTCACTTATATTACTACTAATAAAGCTGCTAGCTCAGACATTTGTTTCTGTCATTTAAAGGCTTTGCCTTCAGAGGAAATTGGTTCATCTGAAACACAAACAATAGCATTTGTGTCAATTTTCATGTAAGGCCATGTAGGTCAATTCTCTTGCAATGGCCTACTCTCCAACATTTTGGAGAGCTATAGATGGTCAAAGTATCCCCTACTCTTTATGCTTTGATCATACATTTCACACCGGAGTAGAAGGTTGGTGCTGTCAGTTCATCCTTGCAATCTAGGCAGCAAGGAAAGAGATTAGCTACACCACTATTTCATATCAAAAATAGGTCAATCAAGTCAAGATTTATACAATTGTACTTGGTGACCCATTTTATTTTATTTAGTCTTGTATATGTTCATTCATGTATTTACCTTTTTAGCATCTCTCCATCCATCCATCCAATCATCTATCCATCCCTCTCTGTCTATCTCTGTCTGTCTGTCTCTCTCTCTCTTTCAATCTGACTGTCTATCTTCTATAAATATCAGGTCAATCAAGTTAAGATTTATGCGATTATATTTGGCATCCCATTTTATTTTATTTAGAGTCATATTTATTTGTTCATCTATGTATTTATTTGTCCACTTACCTGTTTGTTTTTGTGTATATCAACACTCCATCTTATCTAGGCTGGAAGTGCAGTGACCACTCACCAAATTGATTTCAACAATGATTGGCATAGAAACTTTAACTGGCTCCTTTTTTTTCAGGAACTGAGTCAGTTTACTCCTCCTCAGACATACTGGTAGCCCACCTCTCCTGGGGGTGCACCAGGTGCCATACTTAGTGTGGCCACCTGATTTCCATTAGCCCTACTTCAAATCAAAACTCTCAAAGTCAAGTGATCTAACCTCCAATTTTTCAATAGCAGGGAACACAGACACTTACTACCACCCTGCTAAGTGCGCTATATTTTAAAATATCCTTATTTCTACAGATAATTCTTACCTTGAGATCATCTGAGGAGAACATGCTTATGTAGTTGTTGACCATTTTAAATATAAATCCACGATCCAAAAATGTAAAACAGCGCTAAGGAATAAGATAAAAATATGTTAATAAATATATTCAAATAAATTTTAATAGATAAAAAACTTAGAATATCATTTGGCAATAATGTCATTAAGATATCTTTAAAGTCTTAAACAGCTCTAAAAATGTTACTTTCTTATTTTTTTTAGTATTTTGCAAGACAAATGGGGTTAAGTGGCTTGCCCAAGCCACCTGGCTAGGTAATTATTAAGTGTCTGAGACTGGATTTGAACCCAGGTACTCCAGACTCCAGGGTTGGTGCTTTATCCACTATGCCACCTAGCTGCCCTAAAAATGTTACTTTCAAAGTAGAAATTGGTTTAGCTATATGGAAGAAAGTAAAAACATTCTTTCATTAATTTTTATAGTGTCTTTTGGAGACCAGCAGCATTGTGCTTCTTTTCCCATCTTTGGTTATAAGCATATTTGACTTTTTATTTGTATAAAGAGATTTTAAAGTGATGAAGGAAATGATCAAACCCTCTAATTTGAAATAAGAAGACATGAGGTTGTCTACCAAATTTGATGCTAGTGCAACCCTGAGTAAGTCATTCGACCTCTCTGGGTCTCAGTTTTCTCATCTGTACAATGAAAAAAATATTCTCATGCAACCTACCAGATAAATCTGTTGTGAAGAAAACACTTTGATATACCTTAAAGTACTATAGAAATGAATTATGGTTATATTTAGTCTTCTCCATTAATTTCAAATCATCTTTGGAAATGACAATTTATAAGAGTACTGATGTTTTCCCAAGTCTGGAAAACAATAGCCAAATCAAACTTCAACATAACTATTTTCTGGACCATTCATCAGACTATATAAATACATCTTTTTCTTCATTGAGAATGAATTGAATGAGAAATGCACTGTATCATACCTAAGGATGAATTAATGAAGGAGGCTTAATAAATTTTGTGAGAAGCCTGTATTCAAGCACCCACTGAATTAAGTGGTAATTGAATGAAGACCAAGAACACTGAAGAAGTTGTGGTTGTGGAGACAAGTTGATGAAGCTCTGTGAGTGATTAAAAGAAAGCAGAGCTTCCCTTGGCTACCTCTCTTCATATCGTGCCCTCTTTAGAAAACATGGAGCCATGGAAAAAAATATTGGTTTTGGAGACAGGAAGGACCTGGGCTCCAATCCTATCTCTGTTCCCTATTACCTGGGTGATAATGAATAAGCTATCTCATCCCTGTCAGATCAAATAGTAAGGTTGATTGAAGTGGAATGTTTGGAATATCTCAAAGCACTATATTAATATCAGCTTTTATTAACATTTTAAAGGCATTGGGACACAGTAAAGGACTTGGAGGCAGGGGACCTCAGTTTGACCACTGATCTAAATACTTTTTTCACTGTTCAAGTCACTTTTACAAACTGCCACTTTCTTTTACCATAAAACAGGGACTTACACAATGTATATGACAGCATTTCTTGGTGAAAACACTTTGCAAGCATTAAACTTTAAGGCAACAACTTAGGATGATTTTGTGGTTAGAAATTGTCCTGGTAGCTGAGCTTAAGTAAAGGGAGCTCTGGATCAGCTAAGGAACTCACTGGCAGTGACACACAATCATGAGAGGTACCTACTAGCTAGAAGGCTGCTTCCTTGAGCCTCCCATAGGTCATCTCTCTTCATTTTATTAAAAATGCACAGCACTGAACTTCCTCACTCCAGAAGCTTGTAAATGATACTCTTCTAAGGCATTTTTGGAACGAGAAGATTCCCTACCTCAATCTATGTCAGTCTATCATCTTTCTCCATCATCTCTTTCTCTCTCTGTCTCTCTGTCTCTCTGTCTCTTTGTCTCTCTCTCTGTCTGTCTGTCTGTCTCTCTCTCTCTCTCTCTCTCTCTCTGTGTCTCTGTCTCTGTTTTTCTCTGTTTCTCCCTCACCCTCACCCTCTCTCTCTTTATATACATAAAAATATAAATTTATCTGTCATATACCTATCTCTATCTGCTGTCTCCATCATCTATCTATCTATCTATCTATCTATCTATCTATCTATCTATCTATCATTAATTTTTTGGTCTCTCTCAATTCATTATCCCTCTTTTTATGTCTTTATCATTCTATCTTCGTTTCTTGTCTCTGTCTTTAGCATTCACCTCTGTATCAAGAGATAGAGAGATACATGGGGTATATCTTAAAGCACTATAGAATCCTGGTCTCAAGAGAACTTGATTTTTCTTTTATTTTTATGAAAGCCAGCTCAGGTGTTTCTATGTAAGGCCCTCATAATGAAGTTCTATGATTGTATTTCTTCTATCATCTGATCAAGAGATAAAAAACAACTGTCTACACTGGTCAAACTTAAGGATGGGTCAAAGTGATAGGACCATAGATTGCAAGCTGGAATGGACTTCAGGGGTTTAGTTAAATTCCTTCCTTTTATAGATGAATAAATTGAGGCTTAGTGTGGTCAAGTAACTCATCCAAATTCCTCCTGGCACGGAACAGCAGTAAGTACTTTAAAAACATGCTTATTTGATGGGATGGTTACAAGAGACAGATAAGCTTTTATGATATATAATGCACAAAGATTTCCTTTTAATAGCCGCATTATGTAATCCACACTTTATTATCATATATTTGATTGATATTTATTTTTAATAAATGCTGACTCTTTCCCCCTTTTATCTTTTATCTCTCCCCTGTGTCTCCCTACTCCAGTATCTCCCAAGTCTGATTTATCTTCTCCTGGCAGTAACTTCTGAATAAATGAAATACAAAGGGCAGTGGAACAAACACATATAACCCAGAAAGTAAAGAGAATTTAAGCCAACTATAGTAGAGAATGAGGCCTTTTATACTACCTCTTTTTGGTGACTTATTTATCTTTCAATTCTTAAGATCTAGGGAGAATGAGTTGGTAATTTTGGAGTGATTGTGCTCATTCTTTCTAATGTATTATTCTATTCAATATTTTATATACAATTACTCAAACTAAGTGTTAGAAAGGAGTATAGAGTTCATCCATTCTAACCCATACTCAAATGAGAATACTCTCTACAAAATCAGTAATGTTGGATGATGGGAGCATCTGAATTAATAAATAGTCATTCAGTCTTAACATTAAGAACTTTAGGGAGGGGGAACCCACCATTTCTTGAAGCAGTCCATTCCATTTTGGGATAGCTCTAATTTGGAATTGTAGAGGGTAGTGAGGTGGTGCCATAGCTGGATAGAGCACCAGTCCTGGAGGCAGGAAGACTCATCTTCCTGAGTTCAAATCTGGCCTCAGACATTTAAAAGCTGTGTCTGGCAAGCCAGATTAACCCTGTTTACCTCAGTTTCCTCATCTGTAAAATGAACTGGAGAAGGAAATGGCAAAACACTCCAGTATCTTTGCAAAGAAAATCCCAGATAACATAACAAAGAGTCAAAATGACTGAACAATAACGATTGTTTTCCTTTATCTGAAGTGAAAATTTGCCTCCTTATAACTTCTACAGCTTAAACAAGCCTAATTCCTCTTCTACAGACAATTCAAGTACTTGTAAAAAGTTATTCTCTTACCCTTATATAACTCTCTTTTTTTCCTTATGTGAAAGATTTCCAGTTCTTTCAGCTATTCTCCTTATCCTATTCTCCCTAGATCTCCCAATATTCTGGTTTCTTTCTCCAAAGTCTTCCCTACTTGTCAAAGTCCTTCCACAAATATGATGCCCATAATAGAACATTAATATTTCAAAAATGGTCAGACAAAGGCCAGGATACAGTGGTATTCTCACCTCACACATTTTGGACAATGAATCATTCCTAAAATAGGTCAAAATCTTATTGGGTTTTTTCAGGTGTTCACATCACACTGAATTAGAATTCCATGAAAAGTCCTATGTCTTTTTCAAACAAACTTCTGTCTAGCCACATCTACTCCAGCTGGTACTTGTAAGGTTGATTGAGCTCAAGTGTAGGACTTGACATTTCTTGCTATTAAATTCTATCTTATTCAATTCAGCCTTCTAGTCTGCTGCAGTCTTTTTGGATCTTGATGCCATTTCCTAATGTGAAGGATATACTTTTTAGATATATGCCACTTGACAGTTTGGTAAGTGCCTATGTCTTCATCCAAGTCACTGATAAAAATGTCAAATTGAAAAGTATAAGGACAGATCCCTGGAGCATTCTCAAAATCTTCTCTTGAGTATATCCTCCTAATTTAGAGAAATGCTCTTCTCTTTCCTATTTACTTATTCCATTCCTCCTGAATAAGTTATACTTATTCTTATAACCATATTCTTGAATCTCTTCCAACAAAATCTCAATAATACCTAATGAGGTCATATTTATATCCCTGAATTATCCTTTGTTTTACTTTTAAAAAGTAATTTTCATGTATGCTTTCTGTTTTTATAGCACAAACTTTTTCTTTTTTGTTTTTTAAATTATTGAATAAAACAATCATATCTATAACTGTAGCAAAAAATGATTGCATATGAAATCACAAATACACTGTATACAACTTGTTATTATAAACAAGGTCATCATGTAAATTGCCTTCCCCTTCTTTTGTTCAAACATGCCATATCTCCTCCAGTATAAAATCCTCCCTTGTAATGAAGAATAGCAATTAAGTAAAAATAACCAATGATGATTGCACTTCATGCATTTGTCTCTAGACATAAGAGACTTTGGCTCCTTACTTGGATTTTGTCTCATAAATTATTGGTTGTTTCTATTGCTATTCTTCTTGTGTTCAAGCTGCTATGCTATGTGGCATCTAACTAAGAAGAAAATATATTTTACCAGACTTTATTAAATTTACTATATCTGTGATGCCAAATTCTTGTATATTTTAATTTAAAGTCTAGAAATCTAGATTCTGTTTTGAGTTACTATCTCCCTTAACCAAATGTTCATCTTTCTAGTTTCATTTTGCAGCATCAACTTTCAAATGGAAGCAGTACCAATACTCTTAAGGTTTTCAGTTCCTTGACCAGGATTTCATCATTTCTACCCTATCCCTAATTATATTAATAATTATTAGTTGTGTGTGTGTGTGTGTGTGTGTGTGTGTGTGTGTGTGTGTAAGATAGAGGTAGAGACAGAGAAAGACAGATATATATATATATATATATATATATATATATATATAGAGAGAGAGAGAGAGAGAGAGAGAGAGAGAGAGAGAGAGAAGGTTCTATCTATATGAAGAAAGAGGGAGGAGGGCAAAAGGTATTAGAAATATGTGTAAGACTTATAAAATAACTTAAGAAGATTTTTTTAATTGTTTGAACCTGTTACATCAATAGTATAGGGAACTCCCAATGTGAAAAGTCTCTACATTAATGTAGAAAGGCAATTGCATTAGGCATGCAAAGGTTAAGTGACTTGCTCATTTCATAGAGTGAGCATCAGTCAGAAGCAGGACATGGATACAGATCATCCTGACTCCAAAACTGGACTTATATTTATCACGCTGTACTGTTTCTCTGCCTCCTAATGAATTTTTATTTTTTGGCAGGGGGAGGCAGTTGACTTTAAGTGACTCGACCAGGGTCACACAACTAGTAAGCAACTGAGGCTAGATTTTAACTCTATTCCCTGTGTCACCTAGCTGCACTCCCTTTTTCTTTTTGAAAGTATTTTGTAAGAGAGCTTGGAGGTCTCAGTTTCTTCATCTGCAAAATAAAAGGAGTTGGACTAGGCAATTGCTAATGTCTGGTCCAGTTCTAGAATCCTGCGTTATCATGCATGTCATAGGAGGAGAATGTTGCCAAGAAACTGATGTTTCTCACATTTTTAAATCCAGGTGCCTTTGGGAGTCAGTTCTGTGACATATAATTACTCTCATGTCAGTTGGGTTAATACTTGGTCTTTTCTTTACTGATATCTTAACACTGAAAACAACCTCAATCACACAAACAAAATTGTTCTATCAACATCCACTATGAGAAAAGGTTCATTACATATTTAAATAAAGATTTGCATTATGATTCTACACTATGAGTAGGAGTTGCTCTTGTGGGTATGTTCAATTTGTTACAGTAATGGTGTTGGCAGAACCACGGCCGGACATTTTATTTACCTTAAGAAATCTGGCAACACTCTGGTTTGCTCTTCTTGTTTCTTCGGCAGCCTCTTTGTACTTCCAACTCACGTGGTCTGAAATGACCATTACTAGCGTGTCCAATTCACTTTGATAAGTGCAAGGAAACCTCTGAGCCCGTGGAAGCTAAAACAAAGAGCAGATTGTCCCTTTAAAATGGGGCAGATATGTTACTCAACTTAAAATACACTCATATGAATCATATTAATTTCACATATGTGATTGAGCCCTGAAATTCCAATCAGTAAACTTGAGATCCAAATTATTTTTTCTGCCTCTTTCTAGTTAAGGGATCTCAGGTAAGTCTCTGCACCCTCAGGGTCTCATGAATTTTCTCATCTGCAAAATGAGTGGGTCACATTAAATGATCTCTGAGTCTCATCCAGTTTTATAATTTTGCAACAATTAATTGCATCTTGTTGTATCAATCAATTCAAATGAGTAAATCCCATATTAATTAATATTATTTTGAGGATTATTTTATAAGAACAAGAAAATAGATCTTTGTATTGATCATTTATCCACTTATCTCTATTTAGTTTCAAGTCACTGTCATTTATTCCAATGAGTATTTTGATTCTCAAGATCTCCAAGTACTTTATAATTAGCATTTATATAGAGCTTATAAAGTTTGCAAAGTGTTTCACAATTATTATCTCATTTGATCCTCACAACAACACTGGGAGGTAAGTGCTATTAATATCCTCAGTTTTACAGATGAGAAAACTAAGGCAAAGACAGGTTAAGTAAATTGCTCAGTGTCACAGAATCTGAGGCTAGATTTGAACTCAGGTGTTTCTGATTCCTAGTCTAGTGATTAAACTTATGAATTTTGTGATTCTCCAGTTGTATGTTCATGGTTCCTATATATATCACAATTAATTGGGAGGTTCTGTGCATAATGAATCTGTATTTGGGGGCAGCTAGGTGGTGCAGGAGTCAGGAGGACCCGAGTTCAAATCCAGTCTCAGATACTTGATATCTGTGTGAGTCACTTATTCCCAATGAGCAAGTCACTTAAACCCACTGCCTTAAACAAACAAACAAAACAAAAAAAGAAAATATGTCAAAATCCCAGGATGGCTCTCAGATGTTGTAAACTTATACCCCAGAAGATTCATTGGGTTCCTTGAAAGTCCTCCTAAGTTATAGATTTTAATTGAAGTGGGACCAGGACCTCATAGCTCACATTTGATTACTTTCACATTTATTTAATATGTTGATCTTTGGAAAGGGGTTTTTTTTCTTTCACAATAACTATTCAGAACATATAGTGGCATTAGTCTCATTTTACATTAATAGAAAGGTAATACAGAGGATATTATGCTGGGCCTGGAGTCAAGATAAATCCTTCCCCAGACACTTATAGATAAGAGACAGTAGTAGACTCACTTAAACTCTGCCTCAGTTTCCTTATCTGTAAAGGAAAGAGATAAAAGTAGCACTTGGTTCTCAGGGTTGTTGTGAGGATAAAAGGTAATAATTATTTTAGCATCTTAAAGGACTCTATGAATATTACCTATGTGTTATCATAATTAATAAATTAATTTATTATTCATGACTATACAATAGGTAAATATCATAGCCAACAATCAAGTCTCTTAACTCACAAGGCCACTGCTCTTTCCCCAAAATCATGCTGTGACCTAGGGAGGAGAAAGTAATCAGAAGCCATAATTAAAGAAGAACAATTCTGTACCTGTCTGACACCAACCAAATCACTTAGCTAAAAACAAAGCTAAGCGTTCAGTAATTCTTCTGGAAGTTTTGTTCAAATGATGTCAAACATATGAACATTCAAAAACATGAGGATGTTGAGTACTATGTTTGCAGATTGTGATTTTACACTTTTCATTTGAATCTGGAATCGTGGGGTCCAAATTAAATGTTAGACACGCTTTCCTGGTTTCTTCGTGTTTCTGATGATAGGGCCATATGACACTAAAACTTTTTTCATGAATTAAGGCTCTTTTACTGATTTTTGAATTAATCAAAACCATTTGATATCCGGTCTTACCTCAATTTTCTTTGTGTCGACCAAATGCTGTGCCATTGACTTCAAGATAATATCAAAGAAGAACCAGGAATGCTGGAAAGGATAAAATACAAACTCATCTCTATGGCAGAAAGTAGCATACTTCTTAATTTAGCAATAATCTGAACTACAGTATCAAGCATACCTTGAAACTTATTATTGGATAAATAACTATGAAATATGGATAGCTAGTTGGCACAAGGGGATAAGCCAGTGAATGAGCCAGACCTGGAGTCTGGAAGGCTCATCTTTTTGAGTTCAAATCCGGTCTCAGTTACTTAGTAACTGTGTTCCTGAACAAGTCACTTAACTCTGTTTGCCTCATTTTCCTTGTCTTTAAAATGAGTTGGAGAGGAAAATGACAAACACCCCCAGTGCTTTTTGCTAAGAAAATTCCATATGGGGTCATGAAGACTGAACAACAAAAATCAATGGCATAGTCAATTCTCTGTGGTTTCAGAATGCTAGTTATCTACTAAGTTCATGACTACATAGGTAAAAATCATATTCCCAAAACTTAATATGTCTAGCCCTTTCCTCTTGTACTAGCTTTAAAAATGAATGTAATCTTGATTTACTCTCCTTAGGATCTGACTTTCATGTGCAAGGGCTTCCTTGTGGTTTAAAAACAAATTTCCCTCTTCAGCTTATTAACATTTTAAAAATTAAATAAACACAAAGATTTTTTCAATAGTAAAATAAATTTAACCTTTAAAATCACAGACAATCCTAAGTGCCTAATATTACTTGGGTATAATCATTTTGTCTCTAAGGAAAATGAAGTAATTTAAAATCATAATCTCATTTCCTTGGATAGGTAAGATTGAAGTATACATGATATACAGAGGAAAAAAATCAAGATAATTTTAGTGACTTTTGTAAGAATGAAATTAAGATAAATATTCCAATGTCTTTTGATACTAATTCATTTATATTAGATTAACTATCTCTTTTCAACCAATTCATTCCCTATAGCAGGGGCAAGGAACCTCCTGCCCATGGTTTTATTGATATGGTATTGCCAAAGCAAAAGCAGATAGGACTCAAATTTAAATAAATCTAGGAGCTTTCTAGAGGTAAATTAATTAAATGACCAAAAATAGCCTTTGAATTATGTTATAAATACTCAAATGGCCCTTGGCAGAAAAAAAAATTTCCACACACCTGCCATAAAGTTCAATTTTATTTGGTTTGCCATTGCATGAAACATTGATAAACCCAACAATGTCACCCAAAGTAAATTTTCTTTAAAAAATTTTAAAACCAAAGAAACAAAAATCCTATCAGTGATAGTGTGGTGTACACCGGCTCTTTAGTCAGAGAACTTGAGTTCAGATCTTGCCTCTGAGGCTTACTAAAGATCTGTTCTGAAATTTATCTTTTTTGGCCATTTTTTTATGTTATGGCTAAGTGACTCTTTAGCACATTAATGCAAACTATGAGTTTGAAGCCCCAAAACAAAAGGACTGAAACTCAAATTATAAGCATCCCATCTTTTAGATAAAATGTGACCCTTGTCCTAATTATATTATTATAGCTATGTGAATCTAGGACCAGACATTGAAAAGGTATTTCCACATGATCAGGTATTTTTGAAATCCATCTTCCCTTCATATTTTCATACATAACAATTGAAATGATCAATGTGCAGTAGTAGAGAGGAACTTTTCTTTTGTTTTTCTGTCCCCAGTATCTAATAGGCAACTGGTACTTAGTAAATATTTGTTAAAGACCAGTATTCATTTTTGTATGCATTCATTTAAAATATGTGTATTTTACCTCTGAAGTTTTATTTTAATAACTCACCAAAGCATCCTAGGTAAGCTGAGTTTTCATAAGTTATGCCAATTGGACTTAAGTTTTATTAGGTACAAAATCAAGCTGAAGATATCTCAGGATGGATTATGTACTGTCTAAGGATTAGATTACCTAAATTTGGAGAAGTTTCTCACCAGAAATCATTTATCAAGGGATTAAACTTTTGGTCACAGTAACTAATGATGAAGAAATTACTAAGACAGAGAGATTTTTGAATCTTCATTAGTGGAGGAAATAATGATGCTGATGAAATTTTGGAAAAATTCTGAAGCATGTCTACATTGTTATATTTACCCCATTATTATTCTTTATTGTGTGGTACTTATAGTTTTTCTGACAAATGATTTGGGCTAGAACTTTGATTTCACTGATGTAGGAAACTCACGGTGAACAACTTCTTGTACCAACATAGCTTTGACCTTCTTTACAATTCAAAATCTTTGAGAGTTACTCTGGGCAGTGAGAGATTAAATGACTTGCTCAAAGTCACAGTGCCTGCATCAGAGATAGGATTTCAACTCAGGTCATCTTAATTCTCAGACCAGATCACTAAAAATTACTCCATGTTGCCTCTCTTTGCTGTAATACAAACTTGAAAAAGTTTGTGTTTATGTTTCAAAGAGTTCTTTAAAGAGATTCTCAAATTCACCTTAGGCTTCAATTCAACCGTAACCTATAGAGCTTTCCAATATGAAATACGTGCCTGAAGCTGCAGGTGAATATGTTATGTGGAAATCCATTAATGTTATCACTCTAGATCTGCTGAAGAAGAAAGTGAAGATGAAATAGAAATGCATATGGTATTAATAAATGAAACATAATATTTAAACTGTTTACCTTTAAGACGTGTTTGATTGTCGTTAAATCATTTGATTTCAGAAGATCAACCACATTCTTTGTCAGTTCCTCATGAACTGTCCTCTCTTTGTATGTTGTAGTTTTGAATACATACTGGAGAAAATCCAAGAAGTGGATCAAATGAAATTTGATAGAAACGACTCCAGAAAAGAACGTTCTCAACCCCTCCCTCGTCTGGTCCTTGGAATTATCTGCTCTTTGTAAATCTCACCATCCAAGTCAATGAGGTCCTGACCATAGGAGTATGATATACTTGTGACTATTTATTACTTTGTGTGAGGTGAGTAACAATCAGGGCCTCTAAGTTCTGACCTCACAGACACAAAGAAAGCTCGGGTATGACAGACAGACAGAGAGTGATTAAGGAAGCATAAGGAAACATGGAGGCCATTTGACCCACCTACTTGGGGACACCTTTCCCCCTTCTCTCTTCCAGTGGCAACACACGGTAATAGTAGCAACTCTTCATCCTGAAAGGGGCATAGCACCTACTCAAATGGCCAAGTGGGGAAGGAGAGGCCCACTCAAAGGTCAGGAAGGTAAGATCTACCATAGGCCTAGTCCATAGCAGCCCCATGATTAGAAACTTTTAACAGATAACTCATGAACCTCTATCAATTGTTCTTGAGGTGTCATGGTCCATCTCAACGGGTTGTTCTGAGGATCAAATATGATTATATACTTAATAGACCTTAAATAAACACTGGCTGCCATTACTATCATTAGTAATGTGTACATTAAAATAATATCTATTTTTCATTATGAGTTCACCTGAGTGAACTGCAGGATACAGAGAGTAACCTTAGTTACTGTTTTTCTCCATTGTGTCAAATATATATATATATATATATGTACATTAAAATGCAATTTAGATATTTTGATGTTAATTATGGAATTATCACCATGTTGCCTATAAAGTAGTTCTCAAGAGAAGACAAAAATTCATTTTTCAACTTCATTATAGTTGTAATATGGTTATATTCAAGGTTCAGGCAAAAAACAAATTTTGACCAGAGGGACAGAAGTACATAGAATGATAACTGTTTCCAAATGTGGGATGTGAACATTATCAGACCATATGTGATTCTAATAAGATTTGACTCATCCAAGACTCATTACAGAATAGAATGGAAAAACTAACAGACATATGAAATTATATGGAATTGAGAAAAAATGTTTTTTTGAAAAAAAAAGTCACCTAATATCACTCAAGGGTAGACTCCAACATAATATAGCTTATACATGCACAATTGTTTAGATCTAAGCTCTGAAAAATGTTCTCTTTTGAATTTGGAATTGAATATGGCAGTGTAATATAGTACCTCAAAGCTTAAAGTTGAATTGAATACACTATCTGTACACAGTACTTTTGGCTATTGTAGATGGAGTGAATTAGCAGCATTTGGCATCACTGAACTTGAAATGGTGTTTATTTTTATCTATGAGTAATTATTAAAACACACAGAAATTCTTTGGCATTTCTTTTGAGGAAATCAAGACACTTTATAGATAATCCCTCATTTTCTAAGGACATTCCTGGATATGAAGGGAATGATATGATCAGAGCCAATTTTAGTCCCACCTCTCCACACCAAGATGAAATTAAGTTAGGAATAAGCAACCTAATGGCTCTTCATTAAGCTAAGATTTCAACCACAGAATCACAAACTGTTTAAGCTGGAAGGAGACTCAGAGTTCACCTAGTCTGACCTCTCAAATGAGGAATGAGACCCAGAGAATGTAAGTGATTTGTTCAGGGTTGTATAGTAATTAGTGATAAGGTTAAAACTGGGACCAAGATTTCATAATTCCCTAATACAGTGACTTTCTATAATGGAATCCAAATTGATTACATTTATTTTGGATGTCTTTAAGTGCTTTAAAATCTTAAGGTTTGATATAAAATAAAAAATTATATGAGGGATTTGGGGATTTCAGCATGTGAGGGGGGAAAAAAATCAATACTCCTTATCCCAGAATGAATTGGACCAGACAAGAAAGCACTGGACTCTGAAGTCTCACATTTGCTCTCTCAGACCTTCATAAAGATAAAAATCTGAGTCTGTGGGGTCCCAGAACTTCATTACTATCCCCAGAAGAGCTGAATCAAAATTTTATTTGTTCCATATTTAATTCTTCTTTCACTGAACTTGAAGAGGGCAAAGAAAAGCTGCAGCTTTGTAGAAATGTGGGAAAGTGGGGGGTTAAAGATCAGGGAAACTGCTTTTTCAAAGTCTTTCTATTGAAGAGTCAAAATTCTTTCTGTGACCTTCAGAGTCTGAAATACCAAATAGAAGTAAAAGTAGTGATTGTTAGAGGTTGGGAATCTTCTAGATGATTTTTGCAGTTATTTTTTCATTAATATCATACCTAAATTAACCATAACTATTCCTAGGATGTAACTTGAAAACAATAAAGTTTTAGTAAATTAAATTATAATCTAATGGTAGTAAAGGAGCTCACTATGTAAAGGAGCCTTGCCATAGGTATCTATGTTTGTTTGCTTTTTTTTAAAGTGAATAATCCATTTACCAACCTCCTTTCCCTCTGCCCTCTAACTCCCACTTCCAGGACAATTTATTGTGTTTTATTGGTCGAAATTTGAATGATTTCTTAAAGACAGACATACTTATCCTTTGCTGAATGACATAAAATATTTTTAAAAGTTGGGAGAGTTTATAGAATAAGAAAAGTAATTTCCTTGATTTATAGTGCCCAGGTATATCTTTCTTAGCCTTCCTGTCATTACCCTGCAAAAAGAACCTGCTGGTCTACCATATTATTATGTTTCTTCTCTGTAGGGACCTAGAGTCAGTGTGTTTTGGTAAACAGAGGGATAAAAATCAGGACAATTTGAATTCAAATCCAGCTTCTGATATGCTTTGGCTGTGTGACTCTGGACAAGTCACAGAATGTCCTGGACAGCCCAAAATGTCTAAGTTACTCCTGAGTTGCAACTTGCATTGATGGAGAATAGTTCTACTTATACTGAAAACAAAAATCACATTTGGTCTATTTATTTTCCCCAAAGGCTATGGAGTACTACGTTTTATCTTTCTGTATCTTCTAAAAGCATAGATCAGTTGAGCTCTTGTCCATTTAGGTTTTTATCTACACAAAACAACTTGGAGCTGAGTAGACTCTGTGTGTGTGTGTGTGTGTGTGTGTGTGTATACATATAAATTTGGAGAAAAGCCCATTTCTCTCTCAATAGGCCTATTACTCCTACTGATTGAGGTCCAGTTGGCTGAATTATTGCTATGACCTTGCAAAACATCATCCCAAGTTCACTGGCAGGAAAAGAGACCAACTGGGCAATGGAATCAATAGATCCCTGAGTGAAGATTGGAAGGAGGACGCTGGAATAAGCAATGCACATGATGGGATGGGCAGATGACTCATGCCAGAAGATAAAGTTTTTAACATACCAGAAGCAGGTACAAATATACAGTTACTGGGAAAATGAAAAAAATGCCTGAGAAAACAATAAAAAAGAGCTAAGAAAACATTAAAGAACACACAGCATTCAGCAAACCCACAGAAATGTCTCTTTTCAATTTTACACTGAAACTGTTGATTTTATCTTTTAAAGGAGAAAAACTTATTTTCTCTCCCTCCCCCATACAAACTTATATTTACATGTATAAAGCTGTACACTTAGCTAGTCAATACAAAGAGATGGAATTCAAAAAAATTAAGGTGGATGTTTTGGCCCACAGGGTCAGAGACTGACCTGTTGAAAGGAAAACATATACTAAGCATTGAAAACAGGAAAGGAGATATGCTACATGTTAAATAAAGGCACAAACAAGAAACAAATGGATGTTTCATACCTTTATATAAGATTTGACGGAGTGGTCTAGCTGTTCCTCATGGCATTTACTCACAATATTGGTGAGAACCCTGAAAAATCAATGTTATTTATCTCTCTGGCAAGTAAAATAAGACAGTTTCAAGTCCACATTGGAATAGTCAAGTCATTAGTGCCCAACTAAGTGTCTTTCTCATAGGAAATACTCATCGTTTGAAGGCATGAATGAGTTGTCAATGAAAAGCATGGTTTTTATTCTTGTTGTTTTCTCCATTTTAGTTGTTTATAACTTGTTAATCTTGGGAGCAAATATGGTGCTGCTTCTGTCTGTTCAAGCTAGGGTTCTCTTGTCTGAGAGTTGAATATGATAATTACTACCATCTTTGATGGAGGTATTGAGAGGCTGTCCCTTAGCACTCTCCAAATTTTCAAATTGTTGCCTACACTCCTAGAGATGTGCTTCCTTTTCTCGAATTTTCAGATGCTTTATGTAACTGAAAAGCATATTAATTTAAGAGAGCTATAAAAACTGGAGCAGGAAGCCCATAAGCAATGTGAAGGAGGGAAAGATGAGGGTAGTTTCCCAAGTTAATTCTGTGGGCTGGCTTCTCTGCACAAAAGTTTTTGTTTGGTTGATTTGGTTCCTGTTTTGAGCAGAGGAACTTTCTTTGAGAGAACTATCAAAGCAGATCTGCAATCACTCTGCAACTGAGTGTCTTAGATAATTATTTGGAGGCATTGAGAGGGTAAATGATTTACCCAGGGTTGCACAACTGCTTTGTTTTAGTATGGTTTGAACCCAAGTCATCTCTTGTATAATTTTATCACAGTGTCAATCAACAGCCAATCCAGTTTAACTAAACAACATTCCTTCTGTCTTAGTAAGGAAATGATAATGATGATGATGATGTGTCTTATGTTGTTGGGTCAGGTACATCAAAAAAGGAGACCCTAGGCTAGGGTTGTTGTGGCCATAGGTCAAGGTTTCATCTACATTATATGATTAAGTATTCAGAAATGTAAGAAGGTGGCAGTTTGGAAACACAACCCTATTGCATCTTCCAAAATTAGTGTCCCTGTAGCAAAGTACATGCTCACCCCACCCTAGCTATGGTCCTGGATTGCCATCATAACAGTACAAATGTGTGACTGCATGACCCCCAGCATATTTTTTAATTAAAATGAGCATAATATATATAGATTCTGTCTAGAGTATTACACGCACTATTACAAATTCCAGCTACCAGCAATATATTTCAGTGTCAACATTTTTTTAGAATGCAGTACAATTTCTTATTTTAAAAGGATATTTATAATTTCGTGATTTAATCATAATCCAAAAATTGCTTAAAAAGAAGAAATTATGTTTTATAAAAATATATTTAGACCATCAGACTAGAGAATTTAATACGTATAATTGAATAGAATAATGAGGAGAATTATGAAAGAAGTTACCATGGAAAAGTGACATAGATATAGATGCCATTCCTATAATAATAATAATTATTATTATAATAACATTGATAATCTGTTATACTTAGGACATGTCAAAGCTTTGAAAACTTCATTGGACTACCATTACTATAAACCCAACTATTCTGAAATTGTCTAGATATTATTACTTATGTAATTTCTTCTTGTATAAGTACATTATGAATACCTGGTAACAGTGGTGGTGATGTCATCTTCTTCATTCTGAACTAGAACTTTGAAGAGTTGATTCAAGATTATGGGGAGAAAACTCATGATTGCATGAATCTTCTCTACATTTAGCAAATTCTATGGGAGATAATAAATCATAAGAAATGATTAGTTTTAAAGCAAAACATGGTAGCCATTTTTCATGACAAGTTTGATTATGCTGATAGACAAAGCTATTCATTTCAGGTCCCAGAGTACCCTTAGAGCCTAGGGACAAATTCTGAATTTGCTGATTGTTTAAAAATTTTGAACCTTGATTTTCATTCAGGTTGCCTTTGGAAATGATTAACCTGAATTCTTCCCTTCCCTGTTCCTCTAATTGGGAGGGATTTAGGAATAGTATGGAAGAAACATTTTTTCTTATTTGGTATTTCCCACAATTTTGTGCATATTCCATTTTGTTTGTTTTTTCCCCAAGCCCAATGCCTCCCCTCCCAAAAAAGGAAAGGGTAATAGTATATATTTCAATATTTCAGAGAACTGTCTTTAAGTTAACGCACCTTACAAGAGAGCACAAAATTTGAGGTAGGAGGCTGAGACATATCATTTTCTCTTTTTTGGCACTGTTGAAAAAATGTATTCACATATGGATCCTAAAATAACAAAAAACGATATCAACATCCATATTAAAAGTTCCACGATTTCATTATTTGAACTGAAGAAGAATAAGTTTTTAAATTCCTACATATAATAATCATTGTAATATTAATTCTACATCCCAAAACCCATTATAATCTTGAAAAGTTATTTAGGCTGAAAATATAAGCAGATTCAAAATGGGGTTAGATAAGCCCAAGGATGATAGATTTTTAACAGAGTAAAAAGAGAAGTTAGTAAAATTCAGAATACATTCCTAAAATTTAAGGATGACAGAAAGTTCCTAATATCCTTTCTGCACAGTGTCCTCATTCTCCCTGTGGAAGGACCATATATCCCACTGTTTTTTAAATCCCACTGGGTTCTATTTAAATTGAAGTTTACTGTATTAGCAGAAATATAACATCTGTGGCAAACATCTGTATACCTGGGGAAAACATGTTACAAACTTGTTGACACTGATAACATAAATTGGAAATATATTTTGAAATATTTTGACAAAATATACCCAAATATATAGGAAAGTGATGAATTTATTTTAATTTTACTTAAGGCTTTAAAATATTTTATACATTACTGGCAACCTATTCATATCCCTCCCAAAATGATGCTCATTGGAATTTCTGAATAATTTTTCATTTATTATCCAGCTTGATCTTGGGTAAATTAATATTTGAAATATTTGTTCTGCTAGATTAACTCAATGGATTAGTCAGTCGATCAATCAGCACTTATTAAGTTCCTACTAAGTACCATGAACTATATTTGCTTTTGGGGATGCAAAGACAAAAATAAAACAGTCCTTGTCCTTAAGGTCTTTTTATTTTGTTTTGGGAAAATAACTTAGACCTATTAAAGTAAATACGAATCAAATACAATGTAATTTTAAGCGAGGATTGCAAGGTGGTTTGAAGGACAGAAAACCAGTTCAAATTCAGGCTCAGAACTTACTAGTTTTGTGTTATTTAGGCAAGTCACTTAACCTGTTTTCCTCAGATTTCTCATCTATTAAATGAGCTGAAGAAACAAATGGCAAACCACTCCAGTATATTTTCCAGGAAACCCCATCCCCCAAAATAGAATAATGAGTTGAACATGAACAAAAATTTTAAGAGAAGTTAATAGCAATTGGGGAGGGGAGTCAGGAAAGGCTTCCCATAGGAGGTATCACTTAAATGGCCTGTAAAAGAAATTTGAAGGGACTGAGAGGCAGAGGTAATGAGAGAATATCTTGCAAGCATAGTGTGTGCCTGTTGATAGAATGTTGTATATGAGGGACAGTGAGTGGGCCAGATTTGTTGGCTGTAGAGTTTATGATGTAGGATGAAATATACCTGGAGAGATGGGTTAGAAATAGATTATGAAAGATTTAGATACCATAAAGTTGAGTTTACAATTGATTTGGGCAGTTGTGTGGAGAATGATGAACAAAGAGGTGAGGCAAGGGAACCAAGAGGCTTTTGCAATACTCCAGGTTGGAGGGAATGAGGACCTAGATAAACCAGAGTGGTAGTCAACCAACTACATGTCATAATCTGGATAATATGGGTTTTTAAAATCTATTTTGATTTTCCTATTATACTTTAGGATATGTGACTGTGAATCCTGGAGTACTTCATTCTTATACACATCAATATTATGAGAGAAAAGACATCAATATTATTGGAGAAAAGACACATGGGAAATGTATACTAGCTACAGACTATGACCAATGACGACTTGCATGAACTAAGTGACATAAAAGGTTTCATCATGAGGAAGGGGGTTTAGAAAAGGAGAAGGGATGATTTGTGTAGTGTGAATGAAAGAGTATAAACAACCTTAGTGCTATACTCCATGATATATACAACTTACACCAAGTTTCCTCCTACTGTAGTAAGGTTGAGAATGTACCATGACTAATGAAATCAATGCGATTCCCTATAGAGAAGGGACCTTGAATGGGATTCAGGAATGGAGATTTTGTCCCAAGCTTATAGCCTATAGTATGAGAAGGGGAAGGGACTTCCCTTTGAATGAATAAAGTTTCATCATAAACCTAAGTAAATCACTTTTTTTTGCAAATCACTGTAAAAAAGGCAGAATAAGAATTTATTAGAGTGTATTCTTTTTATTCTCAAATGATTTTTACTTATACTGAGAACTGAACATTTTAACTATCAGTGGAGGTAACAGAATATCAAAGAGAATGAACTCACCTGAGTATTTACTGTTGATACAACAAATGTTGTTACTTTGAAAAGTGGTTTCCCACCATCCACCCATTTAAAGTCACTCCCATTGTTCTGTAACACAAAGTTTGTTGATGTTATTGACACAGTTATACTTTCCCACAATGCAGGTTGTTTCATTTTTCAACAGAATTTGCTGTCCAAGATTTATTAACGTTGAATGGTAAATTAGCAGAAGAAAATACCTACTTTACTACAATACCTGGAGAAACAGGCTAATGATATAAGGAAAAGTACTTTTATAACAAGGATATTTCTAATGTCAATAAGCCAACCCTGAGCAAAACAGGCTTCAGTCCCTTGAATACCACTGGCATATAGAATACCTTTCCAGTTGCAGAATCTTGAAGGCTTAAGTAATTAGGAGGCAGAATAGTTGCTACTGGGATAGTATATTCTTTAGATACTAGCTGATCCCCTTTCATCAAAGGAAGCCAAGCGTAGCCAACTGTTCAAGAGAAGAGAAATAGAGAATATTTTTCACCAAGAAACTTTGTGGTAAATAGTCGAAGATATAGACAAATAGATAGATAGATGTAAGTCATTTCTTGAGAATGGTGATGAACTGAGAATATGGATGGAGACAGACATTTAACTATATCTCTATCTATCTATTATCTATCTATCTATCTATCTATCTATCTATCTATCTATCTATCTATCTATCTATCTATCTATCTATGTCTTGGACATAGCCAATGTGGGCTTTTTTTCTTGACTATACATATTTATCAAAAAAAAGAAACAAAAAAAAGACAATTATGACTTTTGAACAGTTGAATTTCACATGAAATAATTCAACAAATCCAAGTCATTTAAAATACTTTTTATTCATGCAAGCAACCTGGACTTGTGTCTCTGTGTAGGACTTTGCTCAGTACCTGATGTTTCCAGAGCCTCCTTCTTTTTAGCATTAGATTTTGCATTGATGTCACATGTGATGTGATAAAAGGAAAACAATATATGATGTTTCTCATGGAGTTGTGTGGGCAGTTCAATTTTCACCTGCAATAAAAAGGAGTCATTTAAGGTAAGTAAAATGATGATGCTAGCTTAATAAGAACTGAATTTCATGCTAAGATCATGATAGAGACTGGGCCTTTCATTTCACAGGCAGCTAGGTAGCACAGTAGATAGAGTTGAATCCAGAATAAGGAAGACCTGAGTTTAAATCCAACCTTAGATGCTTGCTAACTGTGTGATCCTGGGCAAGTCACTTTACCTGATTTCATCAGAGGTAAAATAGGGATAATAATAGCACCTCCTAAAACTGGGGAGGATCAAATGAGATAATTAGAAAGTGTTTAGCAATAGTAGGTGAGGAAATTCCTACTAACATCGGTCCCCACATTTTCTGTAACTTATAGACAGAGAAGTTTGGTCATACAGTGAAGAGAGCACTAGCCTTAATATACTAGATGTATGACTCTGGGAAAGTCACTTAAATTCTGTTGGCCTCAGTTTGCTCATCTCTAAACTGGTGATAATAACAGCACTTGCCTCTTAGGGCTGTTGAGAAGATCCAATAAAGTAATAATTGTGAAGTGCTTAGTACAGTGCTCTAGTATATAGTAAGTGCTGTATACACATTGCTATTGTTGTTTGTTGTTGCTTTTAGGAAAGTGTTGAGAACACTGTAACTTAGCCAGGATCACAAAGATAGTACCGTCAGTTTTAAACTCAGATCTTCCTCCCGTAAGGCTAATTCTACATCCACTATACCAGTGGCTTAGATTAGTTAATTCTTTATTCTGTAATGTCCTGATGTGACTCTCAATCACTGTCCATCAATTAATTAATTAGGCAACTAATCAATAGATTAATTAACAATCAATCAATTTATGCTTCCTTTTCATTTATACTTTTTCTCCTTTTTTTTAAGAAGTGTTATTTGATGAACCTCATAGGACTTAGACAAGGAAGGGATCTTAGAAATATAATCTCTTCATTTAAGTTAAAGGATTTGGCCAGGGTCACATATTCATTAAGTTGTCTGAACCTGGGTCCTTCCTTACTATATCATGGTGCTGTTTGACTCATGTGGGGAAATTTTTTTGACCTGAAATTCCTATTTACAGAAAAAATGCTGATCTGTGTTGGTAGAAGGAATTTTCTCATGTGAGAATTTCCTAAAGATTACTAGGTATGGCAGTGTATATAATGACAGCCCAAGTCAGGAAGACTCATCTTCCTAAGTTCAAATCTGGTCTCAGACTCATAATAGCTCTGTGATCCTGGCAAGTCCTTGCACTCTATTTGCCTATTGTTCTTATCTGTAAAAATGAACTGGAGAAGGAAATGGCAGACTCCTCCAGTATCTTTGCCAAGAAAACCCTAAATAGGATCATGAAGAGTCAGACATGGCTGAAAAAAATGATTGTATAATAGCAAAAATATTAATGAAATGATTGAATATGTTTTAATCCTCATTTTGTAAAAATACAAATTCTTTATCAGCATGATAATGTGATAACATTACCAAATCAGGTGAAAATATTCTAAGAATTAGATAATAAATAAGCATTCAGAAAACTTGTACTTCCAAGAAATATTCAATTGGTCACTTAGGAAAATATTGTGCTAAAACTCCAGGAAGCAAACACCAGATCTTATCAGAGTATCAGCTCTAAAGTACAGAGATTCAAGGGTAACAACCAAAATAAAAACCAAAAAAACCATCAAACTTGATTGAGTGATTTGCTCTGTCTTCAACTAGGACATAAAATATTAGGAACAACATAAATATGGTAATTTAGAACTGTTATTTTACATTAATATTCTGTAGCTAGATAAATTACATTTATGCCAAAACAAAATCTCAAAAAAGATGTTAAATGTTTTTTTAATTGTGTGCACTATTGAAAAAATGTTTAATTTAGGAAAGAACAGGATCTTGGGAACTTTAAATCAGAAGATCTGACCTAGAAATACTCTGCAAGATTACTTGCATTTAGCTGTCTATAGGCCACATAGTTGCAAATATCTTTTTATGATTTAGTAGATCAGATATTCATAGAATTAGAGAATCAGAGGGAATGTCAGCTACGACTCACTCCAACCCAATTTCAAAAGGGATCCCTGAATTATAAACCCAACTAGTAACTATCCATGCTCTGCCTAAAAATCTCGTATGGGGTGGAATTCTGCCACCTATTGAGGTAGTCCATTCATCCAGTTCTTAGACAATTCTATTTGATAGCAGCTAAAGTCCTAGGGAGTCTGAGTTATTGAGAAAAGTGACTTGAGCAGGGTCATACAACTAGTGGCATGATCTATGAAATCATGTCTTCCTGATTCTCAGCCCAAGAATCTACCTATTTCTTCATAGGACCAATGTCTTAACACTTCAAATGGTCAAATTGGCTTCAGTAGGATTTTAGTGCCTGGCTTCTAGTTCCTCAAAATTCAGTACAATTGCTTTGGCAGCACATATAATAAAACTGGAATGACACAGAGAAAATTATCATGGCTTCTGCTAAAGTATAATAAGATTTATTTTAAAAATTAAATTATATAGCAATATGAAAATATGAAATATTAAAAAAATCAGTGTTTTATTATTAGTAGCATTTTGAAGAAAGGGAATTTATTGCTGGTGAACTGAGAGTTAATCTATTACTCTGTGTTGTCCTAGGATGGTGGTGTCTTTTTTTTCCCTATGATCTGTGAGAGGATGGTAGGATACTCTAGCTGTGGAAAGAAGTGATCTTCCTTTATCACAGCAATTAACAAATGAGATCACTCTTTCCTCTGTTCCCATCTCATTCCCTCAGTTCCATTAACACTGAGCCATTAAAGGACAGCGATTCACTCATGTAAAGTTGCTGAGATTTTTGTGATTGTCAGGGCCTCTGGTTTTCTATGAATCTCTGGTCAAGCAACAATTGGGGGTTGATTGGCTACTTGAGTGAGGATTTAGATTAAGAAATGAGAAATGAAATTTCAAAAATTCAGAGTTGGTAAAATATTGGATGTGGATAAGACTTAAGTATAGATGAAAATGCTTGTTTAAAAATGACCTGCCAGAGACTCACTGAAATCAGTTATCATTATGGTTTTTTGCAATCAAGAAATCACATTTTAAAAACATAAATATAAATATGAAACAAAACATTTTTAAACATAAATATATTTATTGACCAACATCTAGGATTATGAACAGTGAACTCACCTCGTCAGAGAAGTCAGGATTCTGTGAATGATGAAGTACAGCTGTGTATGCTGCAGTAGTAAACAGTGGCCCTCCGGGTTTTCCATAAATACACTGTTTAAAAAAAAATTATATGTTGAACAAGCATAAAGATGTATTCTATAATAATAATAATAATAATAATAATAATAATAATAATAACAATAAATGACATTTCTGTATTACTTAAAGGTATGCTAGATGTTTTACATATATTGTCTCACTTGATCCTCAAACCAAGTGAGAAAGATAACTACAGATATTAGCCTCATTTTACACACGAGAAAACTGAGTTTCAGAAAATGTAAATGATTGACCTTTAGTGACACAGTTGATAAAAATGAGGGATAGTTTCAAATAGGTCTCACCCAGTATACAATTCCCCAGAATACAATTCTTGGTTTATTTTTGACGGATAACCAGGTATGTAACTTCTTCAGACCTTAATTTCACTGCTATTAGTCATATATAGGCAATTTCTAATACTTCTTTCCCCATTGTTTAATTAATTAATTAATTAATTTTGACTATCAAAATGTGTTATAAAAGGAGACACCCTTTGCTTATCACATCTCCAAGTCTCGTATTTCAATCTCCTGTTTTAGGAAAAGCCTCACAATTTGACTTTGGATTACAATTCAGTTTTTAGCTTTTTTCTCTTAATTTAAGTTTGGTTTTAAAAAAATGCTGATGGCTTATACTTTCCATACAGTGCCCATTGGATCATGATTTCTTTCGTTCTCACAAAAATGTGGGTTAAAAACTTGACTCTACCCTTTAATTTGCTATGGAATCTTGAATAAATCATGTAACTATTCTGAGTCTTATTTTCTTAATCTATAAAACAGATATATTTCCTGCCTACTTTCTCAGCATGTTAAAAGAATTAAAATTTTTGGAGATCAGAGATTGTTTCTTTCTCTGAATTTATATTCCCAGTGCCTAGTCCAGAGTCAAGCAAACAATAGACACTTAATAAATGCTTATGGATTGTTTGGTTAAATAGTATAAGAAAGCATTTGTAATCATAAGGTATTACATAAATGCAAGCTATTGACATTACTGCTAATTCACTAACATTCAGCAGCCTACCATCATTTTGGATAATTCTGAAGTCAGTTTAATAGTGTAATTAGGACCCAGAGTATGTAGGTGGTCACTCATGTATGGAATATATTACAGTTTCAAATTGACCTCATGAAATTCCTGTCTTCTGCCTATCTTCTCCAGCTGCTAGTGCTTTCTACCTCTTAACATTAATTTGTATTATTTTGCATGGTTTGTATTTTTTTAAACTTTTATATTATATCCCACTCCATCTTCACTCCCAATAGAACGTAACCTTGATGACGGCAGGGACTATTTAGTTTTGTCGTTCTATCACTGTGCATAGCATAGTGCCTTCTATATAGTCAGCACTAAAAAGATTTACAGAGTGAAGTTTCATAGTAAATTTAGGATAGAAAAATGGCAACTCGTCCTTCACCCCAATCTAGGGGATACGGTTGTGTAATTCTAGGTTTCCTAAAGATTTTTTCTATAGAAAAACCCCCCACATTTTCTTTTTCCACATTTTCATAACCTTATAACATGAAAAATATAAACAAAAGAAACCTTGAAAGCCATCTTTGGGTTAAATGTACTTCAGGGATTATGTAGATAATAGAATTCTATGTATCATACATAGTTTAATTGATCCTGTAGAGTCATATTAATAGAATAAGGGATATAATTTCACATTCTAACTTCAAAACTACTTAACTTGGAGTTCTTATTTGATCCCACAGGCATGCCTTCCACTAGTATAAATGTCCAATGGTCTTTGGGTTGGTAATCAGCTTATAGTAGGGTTGGTCTCCCAGAACAAAGCTTTGGAAGTCTGGCCCACTAAACAATATTTTAAATCAAACATCCAGGAGGTGAGAGCTGGGCTCTTTTCTGGTAAAGGGCAACTATTTCTCAAGGGGAAGCTCTTCACATTTATTGGAAACAAAGAAATTTTCTTTTTAAATCATTTCAAGTCTCAGCAGTGCCTTGAGGCTGACATTTCCAATGGCTCCAGCTAATGATTACTAATTTTTTTTAAAAAGTTCAATTCAGGAAATCTGAAACAAATTATTAAATTGTTCTCTTTTCAAATAAATTCAAATAAAATATATCCCTCTTTGGGTTTGAGGAAGTGTGCTATTTCTTTCCCATTTTCTTTTTATTCTGTGACTCTTTGGTGTCTTGGCTCACCTTCACTGGCTTGGCACCTTCTTCATCTGAGTTTCTGAATTCAATGCACACAGTTATGTTTCGTGCCTGAAATAGCAAGGGGAAAGAGAAGTTATAATTTGTTATTCAGTTAACATCACAAAAAAAATTCAAGTGTTTGAAATAAGTAGCCCCTATTCATACCAAAGAACACATTTCACATGACCTTCATCATGGGGTTGAGAAGCATAGCAGCAGATTCTGGAATTTTTTTAAAACAGCATTATACTCATTACACAAGACAAAAGTCCAAAAACAATAGGATTTAGACATGACCTTTTTTACCCCAGAGTACATTTAAAAGCTACAATAAAAATGCAGTCAAAAGAAAATTTTTAGGGTGAACTTCAGAAAAGATTGTTAGCATAAGTCACAAAATAGTTTTCTTCTTTATAATACCAATGGGAATCCCACTGCAGTTCAAAAATAATCATTTTCCCTGAAATAACTTATGATTCTCAGTACTTTGTAATTTCTCTTTCCAGATTTGCTCCCTCTGATGTAGATGTTATGAAGGGCAAAATGTTTAAGGTACTCCAAGTAAGGGAAGGCTTACCTTGTTGAAACATTTCTGTCCATCATATTTGAGGTGCTTTGGATAGACATAAATTTGGTTTTTATAAACCCTATAAGGCCGGGAATACTTGGTTGAATCATAAACAAATTCTTCCACTTCTACTGTTGGCTCCTCTTGAACCATCACATCAAAAGGCTTGATAGGGATAAAGGATGAGGTCACACAGTCTTTAAAAGGAGAGAATATAAAACTATTAGTTGTGTTTTTTGTTGGATCAACCTTTCTTTCTTTTTCTTTTTTATTTTGGCAAGGCAATGGGGTTAAGTGGCTTGCCCAAAGCCACACAGCTAGGTAATTATTAAGTGTCTGAGGCTGGATTTGAACTCAGGTACTCCTGACTCCAGGGTCAGTACTCTATCCACTGTGCCACCTAGGTGCTCCTGGATCAACTTTCTTGAAGGGATTTCAGTGCAATCTCTCAACCCAGAAAATATGTGTGTACATGGTGTGTCTCCAACCTCTAATTGTAGGGGTTCCCCAAGGCATTTAATCTCCTCTTTGTGTATAAATGACTATCTTCCATTTTTGCAATGAACTCCCTCTTCACCCCTTAGCAATTGTATACGCAAAGTCTATGACACTTGGGAGATAGCAGAGGAATGTCTCAAAGACATTTTAAACCATTTCCAAAGATCTCAATCCCACAACCAAATTCTCTCTCTGTGTTTGTTTGTGTGTGTGTGTGTGTGTGTGTGTGTGTGTGTGTGTGTGTGTGTGTGTATGCTGCAGATAAATAGATTTGGAATTAGTAAATTGCAATTCATTTTTAATGATAAAGAAGAGAGTTCTAACTTCTCTTCTACCTCACATTTCTCTCTTAAATAATATTTTAGTCATACATTTTTAAAATCATTTTTTTTCTTTCCTAAGCTCAAGGACAGATAAAAAGTCTTATTCCTTGAACAGTCAAAGGAAACAGCCCAGTATAAATACTAAGGTAGTTGAGAGCAGATGGCTTGGATTAGATTCCCTGCTATATCTCATGCTAAAATAATTGCATGGCAAAAATCCAGGAGAGAAATGAGCATGGTTAAAAATAATGAAGATATCATATAATGTTCTCCAAATAGCTGGTATTTACATAGTACTTAATGATTTGCAAACAAATATTATCTCATTTGATCCTCATAAATAATCTTGGGAGATAGGTGCTATCATTTTACAGGAAACTGGAGCAGATAGACATCAATGGACTTAATCAGAATCACATAGTTAATAAGAATATTAAACCATCTTTGAAATCAAGTTTCCTGACTCCAGGCCCAACACCCTATCTATCCACTGTACTACTTAACTGTCTCTAATAATAAAGGAGGATAAAGAATTCTATAGTAATATTTCAAGAGATACTTTTATAATAAAGAGAAAGCTTCTATAGGCATGTATGGAAGAGGTAAAGAATAACTCTATATAATCTCATGTTCTTTTTCATAAAATGCCCAATGCCCCATTTACCAGATTAGATTTTTTTTTTTGATGGGAGTGCTGTAGTTTGGGGAGCATTTGGATCTATGATTCATCAGGGTGGGGAATTCCCAGTTTGGACATTCCTTCTCCTGAATGTAGACCAGCAAGTATCTGTAACTTGTACTCAGAGAATTATTGGGATGAGAGCTTAAGATGCAACTAATATTCATCAGAAACCAGATTTAAACCAGGTCTTCCTGACTCCAAGGTCAGCCCTCTATTAACTATACTAAATTGACTCTATCTATCTTGTATATAGGTACCATGTTATATTATAAATAAAAACCTATGCAAATCAATGGGACTTCTGACCATACTGTGAGGAAGAGACTTTCCTTTATTTGTAATGGGAGGGGTTGGGGTTCACTAATTATTAACTAGTTGTATTCATACAAGTGATATAACCCACATACTTGATTATGGTTTTTGTTCTATGCATTTACAATCAACCTTGGTGAAAGAAGAAAGAAGACATGCAAGGATGTCAAGACAAAGATGACTTTGATTTTAACCTGCCACTCCAAATCTCTGCTTCCATCCAAAAAATATTAGGATTAATTTTTAAAAGGCTACAATCAATGATGATGACTTATCATACTTGGATGCTCCAAAGGTACATTTTCAACTGAAATATCCAGGCATCCAGGAATGATCTGCGTTTTGCTTATCTTGTCTGCCCTAAAAATAAGAAAATATACCAAGAAAGCAAATGATGAGAATAATAATGACTTATCACTGAAATACAGCAGTAAATTAGTCAGCTCTTGATTATTCATGACAAAGTAGGGGAGCTTCTGGCACAGAATGTAGAAGACCACTACTAATCTATAACACTTTGGTATATTTTGGTTTTTTATTTCTAGAAAGGAAAACCTAAAATGATATTGAAAGAAATAACTAGGGAAGAGTCAAGGTGGAGAGAGTTAAATGAACACTTACTATGTTTATTTTAACTTTATCTATGGATTTTGTTCCCTCAGAGCTGCTTTTATTGGTGGAGCTAAGTGTTTATTTGGAAACTCCTTCCAATGATAAAGATAGGCACATATATCACTTAGATTCTTAGAGTATTGTCTGGAAACATTTAGAACTTAGGTGTCTTGCCCATGGCCCCAAAGCTAGTATGTATATGGTCATCTATCTAAAGCTATACGTGTCACAGATATAAGGCCACAAATATAATCTCCCAGTTTAACAGATGAGGAACCTGAGAATCAGGTGTCTTGTTCAAGTGTTTGCTAATATTAAGCATCAGAGGTAGAATATGAATACAAGACCTCCAACTCAAGACTATATCCTACAATATCAAAGGTAGGTCATGAACTCAAATCTCTGACACTTTAAGACTATCCTTCTATTTCTATGCCTCATTGTCTCTTACTTCAAATTATAGATGAGTTTATCTACATTTATAGCTATGTCTCTCCATCTCTCCATCTCTAGCTATCTTTCTGGACAATCGAGTAATCCAAATAATTTTATATAAAACAGACTTCAGAAATTCATCAGAGAATGTAGTTATTGTTTTAAGTAGGTCAATTTTTTTCTATTTAAGTGATTGCTTAGGCTATAGGCCAATAGCAATATGTTATGAAGCTTGTTTGTATGATTTTTAGAAAAATTCCAGAACAGATTATTAAAGAGATGGCTAATTAGCACCCAGAAAAGGAAACAGATTGCAAGGAGCCAACATGACTTCATTGAGGAGAGGACATGTCAGAATAACATTATTTCTAATTTTATCAGGATTACTGAATTATTAGAACAGGGAAATGTAAATATAGTTTCATGTTTTTTTTTTTTTTTTTTTTGCAAGGCAAATGGGGTTAAGTGGCTTGCCCAAGGCCACACAGCTAGGTAATTATCAAGTGTCTGAGACTGGATTTGAACCCAGGTACTCCTGACTCCAGGACCAGTGCTTTATCCACTGTGCCACCTAGCTGCCCTGGGAAATGTAAATATAGTTTACAAAGATTTTAGCATAGCAGATTGTTAAAGTATTTCTTACTATTGTTGAGGAGAAGAGGAAGAGATGTGGAACAAAACATACAGTTAGTTCTTTTTAGAACTGATAAAGGTTTGTTTCAAGAGTAGTTGTAATAAAAATGGTTTGGTGCCCATTTGTCATGAGGTCCCCAATGAAGTAGTTCAGGGGTCAATACTTGACCTTTTTCCATTAAATACTTTTATCAATGCTTTGGATAAATCTATAATATACTAATCAAAAAATGCAAATATGCAAAGTTTCAAGCAATAACTAACACATTGGATCAAAAAAATCTTAAGATTAGCACATTGAGTTGAATCTAAAAGATGAAATTGAGTATGAATAAATGTAATCTGACAGAAAAATACATGAAGAAGGAGAAATTTAAGAAAATAGTTTGTCTGAAAAACAAAATCCTGGAGTTTTGGAGGAATGCTTAGTATGAATCAGCAATGTGAGGTAGCAGCCCCAAAACTAATATAAACTTGGGCTGTATTAGAGGTATAACTTCCAGGAATAATATCTCTCTGTCCTGTCTAGACTCCATCTGGACAACTGTTCAGTTCTGAGTGACATGGTTTAAAAGAGACATTAATAATGTGGAGAGTGCCTAGAAGAGGGCAATTAGGATGGTGAAGGGTCTTGAATCAGTCAACAAACATTTATTGAGAATTTACCATGTGGAAAGTATCATATTAAACTCATGTTAATGAAGATTGAAGAAAAGAGATGTTTATATTAGAGAAGGGGTGTGTGTGTGTGTGTGTGTGTGTGTGTGTGTGTGTGTGTGTGTGTGTACATGTGTGTTCAAGTATTTGAGGTGAGGTCACATAGAAGAGGGATTGTACTTGCTTTTTTTGACTCCAAAGAACTCAAATTAGATTCTGGAGTGAAAATCACAAAGAATCAAATTTAGATTTATTGTCAGGAAAAGAAAACAAAACAAAAAAACTTTCTAAACATCAAAACTGACCAAAATTAGAATGGAATATATTGATAGTTAATAGGTTCCTCCCTCTAGAGTTCATTAAGCAGAAAACTTATCAGGAATGCTATGTTTATGATCCCCTTTTGGTATTGGTTAGACCAGATGACCAAGGAGATCCTTTCAAGTCTTAAATTCTCTGAATTTTAAGAAAGATACATCCTCAATTGAGTTTCCTGGGATCAACCATCAAGATTCTGTTCCACCATTATGTTATTATCAGTTTTGCTAAATGCAAATTTTTAAAAGAATCCTCAAAATGTTTATTCTTGCACATGGAGAGAAAAAATATTTAATAACTAAAAATGGGGGGGATGGAATAAGAAAGGATTGAGAATTTATGCCCATCACACAATCTGAAAACCTGTTATTAAAATTTACATAAACAACAAGGAGGCTAGTGGGTGGATAGTGAACTCACTGACTTCAAATTCCCATAATTGTTTCCTTTTTCCTATTCTGACAGTCTTTTCTTCTCTGGTAACACTCAAATACTTCTTAACATTGCAAATCCCTTCGCTGTTTTCTGGAAGACTGCATTTAGGGTACAATCTAGCAGCTTGTAAAGTAGCATGAAGATTATCCTTTTTGGTTGAGTGAGAGTCTGGTTTAGTTTGAACAGTGGGTTTATTGAGAATTCAATGCCTTTTTACAATGACCACATAGAAATCATCAAAATGGTGCCAAATCTTGCTTTATTATAATAGTGCCCCAAATTCATACCTCCTATACTCTGATACCAGTTTAATCAGGTCTTCAGTGGAAATCTTGTTGCTTTCTTGCTTGTACAGAGGAGAAAATCTTGAGTCTCTATCCACATTCCCCTGGTTATCCTTAAATACTGATCTGTAGGAAAAGGATATTGATTTTGTTAGGTTTTTTTTTTTTTGAGTTGTGATTTGAGAATATATAAATCAAAGTTTAAAGGCAAAAAAGGAGAAAAAATCCCACTAATAACAGGAAGAATCAAAACTAGCAACCCTGGTGCGTGGGATGAGCAGTTCAGACTTTGAAGCACAAAGTCTAATGGACATGTGATAGAGACTGGGACACTTTTAGCTTGTTGATGGGGAGGCTGCAAGAAAGGGTGGTGTCATCCTAGAGAGGAATTTACCTGGGAAATTGCTGCTGGGGGCATGGGTAAGGCAGTAATGAAGCCTACTAATGAGTAATCATTACTCTTATTGACTTGATATAATTCTTTATATTCATTGAATTAAGTATTTTGGTATTCTGGTGCAGTCACTCGTGATTAAGAACATCAACAAAAAAATCTTCTTTTTCAATATCATTCTTTCATAGCAATTTGTCATGTATCTATCTGTCTATCTATCTGTCTATCTGTCTGTCTGTTCATTTATTTATTTATTTATTTGTCTATTTATTCATTTATTTATTTATTTATTTTAGGTTTTTTGCAAGGCAGATGGGGTTAAGTGGGTTGCCCAAAGGCCACACAGCTAGGTAATTATTAAGTGTTTGAGACTGGATTTGAATCCAGGTACTCCTGACTCCAGAGCCAGTGTTTTATCCCTGGGCCACCTAGCCATCCCAATTTGTCTTATCTTTAAAAGACCAACAATATGACAGAGGCAAAGTCAGGATCAGATAACTCTTGTGGCCAGGACAAAGGGAGGGATCAAAAAAGGGTGAGGAAGTTTGGTCATCTCCCTGTACCATAAATAAATGTCTTTACTCTCTGAAGAAATTTCCTGTTTGGATTAGTGATTGCCTTTATCAGACCACTATTTCAGGAAAGTTCCACATATCATACTTCACTCCACTACCTACTGTCCATTCTAGTCTTCCTTCTCAGTCAACTGGTTGCTATTCATATATCCATTCTTTCCCATTCTCAACCCTACCCCTCCAATTCTGGAATTACGAAACCTAATTAAAATAATTGTGACATTCCTAGGTGGTATAGATGGTATATACTTCCCTGTGATTACTCCTCTCCCACATTCCCCCCAATACACCTATAATTTTCTAGATCAAAGTGTCCCCACTCTGGCTATTAATTCCCTTTGTGGGTAGTCTTTGCTAGGAGAATGAAAAGTCCTTGAAGCAAATACTGTCTTTCCTTCTGTCTTTGTATATTTAACACTTAGCACAGTGCTTGTAACACAGTAAGTCCTCAATAAATGTTTTTTTTAATTCATTTATCCCTTTTTTCTTCATTCATTCATTCATTCATTCATTCATTCATTCATTCATCTTGACACAAAAGCCTGAGGAGTCTAGGGAGAAGGGTGAATATGAGAGTTGGTAATTAGATTGATATTCCTTTGTAAAAATCATACTTTAAAGCAGATTTAAAACTCCTCATTTCAGAAAATCTTAACTCAGCATCTCTAGCTTGATTTGACTTTTATTTTTCCCAGGGTAAATAAGGAGCTTGATATGCATATAGAGGATGAGACAATGTGGTGAATTTGGCAGGAGCTGATGATTAGAACTCTGAGGTATTCTCAATCAAGATAGATACACTGACTTTTTCATTTTTAGGACAAGGGTAGAGATGAGACCAGGGTTTGTGAGTCAATGAGCATTTCAAAAGCTATAGAATAAAGGATACAAATTCAAGCTAGTTGGGTTTCTCTTATTCCCTCTTGGTGCCATGGTGACACCCTACTAATGACATGAAATTATTTGTTAGGAAACTTATTTGGAGCTGAATAATGGCAAACTTGGGAAACATGTGGCCATGGAGGCATCACTTTTATTAGATAACAAACTCCCCAAAGGCAGAGATGATGTCTAACCAAAACTTAGCAAGTGAGTGCTGAAAGAATGAATGAATTAATTACCTATAAATTAGTTTTCACTCTTTCATAGTAGAAAAACAGAACATTTCTTTATAATTAGATTTGTAGAAATTGAACTGGGTCCAAGCTCTCATTATGTTACTTAATTCTGTGATCTCAGTTAAGTCACTTAATTGAAAAATTTAGGAATTGCAAAATGAGCTCAAAAGTAATTTTTTGACTTTAAATGTTTTTACTATGGAATTTGTCTTTCCAGTAACAGAATAATATTAGGTTTTAATTCCTGCTAGTGTATTTACCCTATTTAGGACATTTCTTTTCTTCTTAAATTTTTCAAACTCAAGTTTACTTGTTATTTTTTTAATGGATCAGCAATCACAAGATCACATCTTCTAACATAAGATGAAAAGGCGTGATGAAAGAATAGGCCAAGCCGATTTTCAAAAGCAGTAGGTTTCAACTTATATTCCCTCCACCCCCTTCTCATTTTCTCCATTTTATTTTACCATTTAAAAAGAGAATAAAATAAATCTGTGTAGGACAAAAGCATTTAAAGTGTAAATGTTACACCAGGTTATACCTCAGGTGATTGGCATATTGGAAGCAATATGACATTTGTTTATCACAATACAGGAATGTTAATTCAGTTCATTCAATAGTTTTTTCATTAATCTAGACATTCCAAAGGCTGCTCTGTAGATGACTGAATCAAATCGCTGTAGGGAAATGTGTTCACCCCCATCCCTGCCAAAGGAGTTTTCATTTAACATGGATCTCTCACAGGAGCTGAGCTCATAACAGGAATGAGCAAAAGCTCTTGCAGTCCTCACATTTCTCTCCAAACTTTGCTTGGATATCTCCTTCATGGTGAACTCATTTCCTGTTTGTGTGCATATCTTTTCCTCCATTAGTTTGTAAATTCCTAGAAAATAGGTTGTCTTGCTTATGTCTGCAATCCCTGGGTTTAGCACAGTGCCTCAATATATGCTGGATTCAAAACAAAAAACAAAACAACCCTTAAATAAGAATAAGAATTCTGAGGGGAAACCTCAGATCCAATGACTTTATTCATCAATTCACAGGATTACAAATTCTGGGCTAGAACAGACTTTAGAGATCATTTAGTAAGATACCTTCATTTTACAGATGAGAAAATCAAGGCTGAGGACATGTGAACTAACATATAGGCTATATTGGTCAAGATTGGACAGTTAGCAAATTTTTGAGGAAGGATTCCAATTCAGGTCTTTCTGACAGGGTTCAGCACTATCAAGTATACCACACTATCTCTCATAAATTAGCATGATGTTATCTTTAAATAGGAGAGAGAGTATGATATTGGGGATAGGGTGCTGAGGTTAGAATCAAGAAGACCTGGTTTCCTGTCTTAGCTTTGACACTAATGGACATCCAACTAATGGACATCTGTGACACTCAACTTATGTACCCACTATATGCTAGAGATAGGGACCTAGGGTTTGTCTCCTAAATCATACATGCTTTATGATTGTTGTTGATAGGAGTTCCTATACTGAAAATCTTCAAAGACAATGAAGTCACAGACCTTCTGCATTTAGAACCGCTCCATCAAAAGGCAATTCTACTTTGTTTGGACCTTGGAACATATCAGTTAACACATCCATGAGGTCCTCTGGCAGGCTCAGATCTTTCCTAAACTCAAATTGTCAACTATGCCCAGGGGATCTTTGAATGAAATGAACAAAGAAGTATCTGTCATGAAATATTGTATAATGTTTTGATGTCACAAGGAGATAGAATGCACATGATGACATTATGTTTTACTGAATCAAATGTTTTCATTAAAATAACAAATAATAAAAGCCTGTATGCATATATTTTCTAGAGCTCCAGTCATTTATGTGATGACAAAGATGAAGTTCAGGTTAAAAAAGCCCACTTATCTCTTTTGTTCTACTGTTTTATTTATTTGTTTGCTTTGGGTTAGGTCAATAATTTCACTGGGATATAGAATTTCCAGTGAGGAAACTCCCTTCTCTATGCTAATCAGCACTTGCTCAGATTCTTACAGTTATAGATGATTCATTTGTCTGAAGCACTGAGAAGTTAAGTGACTTGTCTAGAGGGGCCTCACCAGTATGTAGTTGATTTGGGACTTGATCCCAGGACTTTCTGACTTTCTGGCTAGCTCACTGTATTCTATCTTTTCCCTTTTCCAGCTTATAGAAGGTACTTTCAGTGTGAATTAATCATATTAGATTTAGATCATTCTAGAGAAATATTTGATAGAAATAAGAACCTAAGGGTTGTTGGTTGCCATCATCTTTTTTTGCATGACATTTTCCATTCTTTTTGGAATTTTTCCTTTTTTTTAGAGATTTCACAAAGCAATTGTTGAATGCTTTGAAAAATTAAGTCACTGGAGTATGGGTTTCTTCTGTAGATATTGGTGACCCCAATAACAATTATGAATCTCCCCATAGTGATGACATTCTAGAGAAGAATGATTCATATGCTTTGTGAAAGTCTTTAGCATAACTGATAAGGCACAAAGGTTGGGAGGGGTTCTGATAAGGAATCTCTGCCTCTAGCATACCTGACAAAAGGCATTCCCCTTGATGGATAAGCCAGAAGCAACTTTTTTCAGATCCCTCTTGTTATTCTTGTATAAGAATTCCTCTCAAAAAACCATTTTGGACTCTGGTTTTCTAGCCAGGCCCCCATACTCATCCCTTCATAATCAGCAAGCTTAGAGAAATTTTAATAAATGGAGGGAAGCAAGAATGGGGGGAAATTGTAAAACTTAAAATAAATAAAATCTTTAAAAAAATGTGTATGTTAACCTAATTCTGTTTGTATTTTCATGAGACCAAACTCTGAAGGCTACCATTTATCCCTTTATTGGGACAAACTCTGCAGCTAAACACCATGTTTAATTTAATTCTTTACTAAATGGCCAAATTGATGGAGGTTGTCAGGTTGATCAGATCTAGACACTTTTTTTAGGTTTCATCTTCTCATAAACAAACCACAAAAATGTATTCTTGAGGTCTATGTATAGAAATAGGGGTTAAGAAAGGGAAATGGGAGTAGATGCTGAAAATGATCATCAAGACAGTCATAACAGCAAACAAACAAAACCAAAATAAGGCAAAGATGTTGGGTTTGAATGAAGTAGGTCTCTAAATCTAGGAGATATCAAGGATTGAGGGAGGTCAGAAGGATAGTTCATTGAATCCACTGAAGGCTGACAGAAAAAGGTAATTGGTTAGTGAGAAAAAAAAACCCTCAATGAATGGACAGCTCAAGCTCAGACTGGTAATCTTGAAATAGAAAGAGAACTATCAGTTAGTCTAATTAACAAGCAGTTATCAGGTGCCATTTATATTATAGCCTGTGTACCAGACTCTATGCTCTGTACTAGGGAAAGAAGAGGAAAGTTTTATGGACAAGGACTGTCATACTTATATGTCTGTTTATCCAGTGCCTATTGGCAGGAACACCCTAGCCTATAATAGTCAATTAATAAAGTCTTATTGATTGATTTCTATGGTATTGATTATGGTAAATATGGATGCAGATCACAAAGGATTAGAAGATATGGAGAGACTGCAGCATATAGAAACTGAGGTAGAAGCTACAGAAGAGAGTCATCCTAGGGAATTCAAGAACTCATCTTAATTTGAAAAGAATATGTTGAAACACAGCACTTTATGGTGGAAGGAACATTCAATTTAAAGTCATAGGAGACAGGATTTATTTTGTCTCTGACACTTAACAGAGATGGAACCGAGGGCTCCATTTAATTTCTCTACACCTCACTTTCTTCATCTATAAAATGGATATAATAAGGGCATATACCTTATTAGGTTGTGAGGATTAGATAAGATAAAATGTATATCTTGCAGAACTTAAAACACTAAGAAAAATATCTAATTTTATTATCAGTAGAAAATAAAATCTGATTACTGACCCAGACTATCAGAGGAGGCTGGCTTTAGTAGAAATCAGGAAGGGGATCTGGGTCCACTAAATTTAGATGTATTATTTTTTCAAAGAAGCACTGGAATAGAAGTTCCATTTTTATTTTTGAAAACTGGACACATATCTGAGTGTCAAATTCTGTCCAATAAATGAATTAAAAATCTAACATAGGCCATCAGTATTTTTTCACATGATCAGCTGAAAAGATAACATTTTCATTGTAAAATGGCACTATAGATGACCTCCCCCCCCAAAAAAAAATGGAGCCAAGTACTAAATTCCTTTTGCATAGATTTTTCACAAATCATGAGGATCAAATGTCTTCTTGACTTGAACTGGGCAAAAATATAATTCCAGCCATTCAGATTTTTTCCCTGTGAATTTATAAGATGTGAGCTACATTATTACTTCTAGCTTACTTTGGTGACACAGTTGACTTCAGATTCATGTTTTAGAGTAAAATAAAACATACAACATTGCAAAATTAGAACTCTTCTGGATAATATAAAGAGAAGAGAAAAATTTTTGCAATTGTCAAATAATAAGATCCTGGATGAACAACATCATTAAGTCAAATGACACAAGTGATATCAAATTTGATAAGGCTATGACAATTTTCACTTAAACCATTTGCCCACAAAGGGGAGAGTATCTTTTAGAAAGAGAATTTCTCTCTCTCTCTCTCTCTCTCTCTCTCTCTCTCTCTCTCTCTCTCTCACACACACACACACACACACACACACACACACAGACAACTCTATTAAATTGTTTTATATTCATTATGTCATTTGCCTATCAAAACAACTGTGAAGTCAAAACTATTTTTTACAGATGAAATAGATGAATTAATCTGGATTAAGAGATTTGTCAGGGTCACAGAGTTAGTGAGAGTATGAAGAATATTTGAAGCTAGGTTTTCTTGATTCCAAATTCAGCATTTTATATATCACTCTGTTCTATCTACATGATAAAAAGGAGTTTGAGAAGGCATCTTAAAATGTCTGTGGTTTGATAAGCCACATGGTCTAATGGGAAATCTCTAGTAATAACCATGCATCCTCCCATTGACCATATATCACCCTATTAACTGTTAGACACCATTAATCTGATGCAATTCATAAATGTAGTTGACTCAGAATGTTTTCTTAGCCTACCTCAGGACTACTAATCTGATACCGCTAGAGTTGATGGTGGAAATTGTTGGCTTTTCTAAGCATATAATGAGTTTTATTGTTGGGGATACTTAACTTAGTTTGTCTCCTTAGAAACTATATCAGGCTTATTTTCCAATTCATTATATTAGCCTCATTCTAAATTGAATAATTACTTCTGTCTGTCCCCAAATCTTTCTATGGACTCTTCTATAAACTTAATCTTGACCTCATCTTCCCCTCAAGCCATCCTGCTGGTTTCAAGGTTTGAAATAAATGTCATAGCACTTCTCTACAAAGGTGGACTAGGTCAAGTGGTGGATTCTGTTTCTCCATTTGCTTTAGGTGTTTTTTTTTTTCAAGGCAATGGGGTTAAGTGGCTTGCCCAAGGTCACACGGCTAGGTAATTATTAAGTGTCTGAGGTCGGATTTGAACCCAGGTACTCCTGACTCCAAGGCCGTTGCTCTATTCACTGCACCACCTAGCTGCCCCTCCATTTGCTTTAGAAATTACACTGGATTCCACGAAGAAGAAATACAGGCATAATGATAATCCTTCTGAATCTGACGATTTTACAAATCAAGTGAGGCATCATCTGGTCTCTAATTTTTGGCAAAGATACCATCGTTAGTAAAGTGTCTCCTTTTTATTGATCCCAACTGTTTTCTCCTCAAAAAGGTTGTGATAGCAATTAAATTCAATTCAACAAACATTCACTGTTAAAATATTTCTTAAAAATTAGAATTTGGCAAGTGGAAATTACTGACTACAACAAGACTTAAAAGTCTAGAAATCTAAATAATAATGATAATGATAATAGGTAGAATTTACATAGTACTCAATGGTATACAAATCATTTCAAAAATATTATGATTTATTCTTCACAACGACTGTGGGAAGTTAGCACTATTACTATCATTATTTTTTACAAATGAGGAAACTGAGACAGCTAGAAGTGAAGTGTCTTGGCTGAATTTGAACTTAGGTCTTCCTGACTTCTAGCCCAATGCTCTAACTCCTACACCTTCTAGATACCTCTTTGTATTATACCACAGAGAAGGTTTTAGAATTTCATTATCTAGCTATAAAAAAATTATGGAAGTAAAATAGTTAACATACCTCACTGCCCAAGCAAATGGCATGTGGTATTTCCCCAATTTGCTACAGAACTGCCTATTTGACTTCAACATCTTCTGCACATACTAAAAAGAGGAAAATCAGTTAGCGATAAGTATCTAGCAACTTGTATGTGAAACATGATGATTAATTAGTCAATAAGTGTTTCTCAAATGCTTTCCATGGGCCAGGGTCAGTTTTATCTTCTAGGGTAAAAATATAAAGAATGAAACAAACTCTACTCAAGAGGAGCTTATATTACAATGGGGGAAGGGGCAGCATGCACATATATAAGTATATTCAGAATAAATACAACTAAGTACAGGATAATTAAATACAAGGTGGTTTGGGAGGGGTAACACTAGCACTTGGGAAGGGGGGGGGTCAGAAAAACCTGTACAGAAGTTGATCCTTGACTTGTGATGGAAAACACCATCCACATCTAGAGAAAAACTATGGAGTGTAAATGCAGATATGATTTTCACTTTTGAAATCTTGCTTTATGTTTTTTCTTTCTCATGGGTCCCCCCCCCCAGTTCTGATTCTTTTTTTACAACTGAATTAATACGGAAATAATTATGTAACAACATGACTAATATGGGGACATCATTATATATGTATAACCTATATCATGAGGAGGGGATTAGGAAGGGAGGGAAGGAGGTAGAAAAAAATAGAACTCAAAACCTTACAAAAAGTTGAATGTTGAAAACAATCTCACATGTAATTGGAAAAAATAAAATAATATTTTTTAAAAAGTTGGTCCTTGTGCCTTGTTTTTTTAAAGGAAGAATGGGACTAGGTTATGTGGGAATGCTTTCCAGGCATGGGGGATGGCCCAAAGCAAAGCCCAGGAGGTGGAACAAAGCCAGGGCAATTTGGCTGACTAAAAGAGTTTGAGAAAGGGAATTACAAGAGACAGGGAAAATGACTTGAAGTTCCATTGTGGAGGGTTTTAGAAGTTAAATAGAGGAGTAAATATTTTATTCCAGAAGCATTTTTACTTTTAAATTCACACTCTTATTAGTACAATCAAAGTGCTTTTCTATTCCATGGATGCAACTCTCTGGTGGATCAAATGATGTCCCCTTTATTCAGAGGGATTTTTACTCCCTCCCTCTCACTCTTGGATCCCATTTGCAACATCACTCCTTCCAGCACTGGCTTTTACTAATTAGGAAAAACCTCGAAATCTACAAAGTAAAGATTTCTCATATTCATAGCCCTGGCACACAAAATACCTTTATTCATTATGCTTGTAATTCACATTTAACAGAGTATTATTAAAACATTAAACATTACCCCAAATGGAAAATTTTCCATGCACTCAGATCTACAATACTTTCCCATGAAAAATACATTATTTTTTAATCTTCTTGAATATTTCACTAATGGGATATTTTTCTAAATTGGGTCTTTCAAATTTGAAGACTGACTATGAATGCTTGATTTTCTTGTCATTTCTTTTAAGGAAAAAATTGGAAGAAAGATTTAAGAAGCTTTACTAATTACCTTGTTGGAGTCTGGATTTTTAATATAAGGTTCAGCACCACTGGCGATATTTCCCATAAGCACTTTTTCAATCTTGGCCACCAAAACAATGTCAGAGTGAGGGTTACTTACTGAAAATATAGCCTAAATTAATAAAATGAAAGAAAATGAATAAGTACCCACATTATAATGAAGTTGTTTATAAAGCTCCACTTAGAATTGAAAACTTCATGGCATTCTTATTTGGTTCCTCCCCAGAGAATCAGTAAGCAGGGAGGTACAAAATTTCCTGCATAATTAATGGGAAACAAAATGGTGACCTGTTTTGGATACTTCAGCCATTCTTCAGGAAATCCCTTGACATGTGGTTCTTCTGACTGTCTGGGGCTAACTGTGTCGATGTTGCCATTTTCCAAGGCCACCGAAGCACCTGAAACCATCTGTCGAACAAGTGTATGGTTCAGATCCACATTAAAATCTGCAGAAATCTTTCTGATGTCTCTGGTGTCATAAAGGGCCAGACTCACAAAGAAAGGTTCAATCTGGAAGCAAAATGAAATAAATAAACATTTTCCATCAAATATGCCAAGTTGACTATAGGAGCAGTTGACCATAGGACTATAGGACGATAGGAGCGGGAAGTCACATGGGGAAGACATTAGAAACAAAACACTATTGAACAGGAAGAACTCAAGAGAAATTAATTCTGATCTAGTGTGATCCTGAGACTTCTTTCTCTTGGCAGAACATTTCATTTAATAAATTTACCATATATATGTTATATATATCATACATATAACATATATAATATTATATATATATATATATGTATATATGTATATGTGTGTGTATATATATATATATATGTATATATATATATACTTGATGTTTACATAAGGTACAGTTTTCAATATTTGGGAAAGTTGAAAAATTCTCAATGAGCTTCCAATCTACTTCTATCTAGACAAGCATAATTCAAAGCAGAACTATGAGTGAAGCAGAGGAGCAATCAAGATAAAGTCTTCCAGGAAAACTTGAGAAATAAGTAAGATTTGAGTTGGGGAAAGAATGCTATGTTTGAAACAAGAGGACATAAGTCCAGATTCCTGTCTTGCCACTTCTCTAACCTGGTCTTGTTTCCACAGTTGTCAAATGCAGTGGTGGACTTCACTAGATGAACACTAAGGAGGTCTTTCAGGTCTAAATCTTTGCTTTTTTTTAATACTGTTTAATAACCACATGGTACCTTCGATTCAATACATATTTTAGATATTTTATTGATTACTCCACCCTCTTCAATTTCTAACCCTCCTTTACTCTTGTCCTATAGTCAGGGTTTGGATTTAAAAATGGTGGCCACTCTTCCTCTTTCTCTCTCACAACCATTTGTCCACTTTTATTTCCTTTCCTTCAGAATCCTCCCTCCATTTGAGCCTCCTTAAGTTGTTATAAATAACTGTAGACCCCAAGACTTCTCAGACTTAATTTCAGAAGATACTTATATAGTCTAACCATTTCTTTACTTCTGGCTGCTTTAGCCTCACTTCGGATGAAGATCAAAATAATGGGCTGGCTAGATTATTTTTACTGAGTTATAAATAGATGTTCTATTTATCACAAATACCATGATCTCCCAAGAAATCAAAACTGGAGGTCATCCAAAGGACAAGGGAAAGCTGTGGGGTGGATGTAAGCAGGATGCAGTCCAATACCCTACACATTCAGTGCATAAAATAGTATGAATGCAGGAATAACAAAAATGGAACAAATGGAACAAAAAGGAAGAGTGGGCCAGTCATACAGTGATATTGGAGGAAAAAATATATGTGATAGCTAGATGCTCTTTCAGCAGTCAAGTTGACACAAGCAATGATGTCCAACACATGGAATGACATGGACAGAAGTTGCATAGAACGAGAAGGGTATGGATGAGAGGCAATCTGCACTGTTGGAGGGCATACTTATACCTCACATTAATGAAATCATGGATGCAATGGAGCAGAAAAGATCCTAGCTATGGAATTCTAAAGATAAAAAATATCACCCATGTACAATATGATTAAATGCATATATAATGGTATAATGGCACCAACACTAGACTTAGAGCAGTGAATAGAATGATGGGCATGGAGTCAAGAAGCCCTGAGTTCAAATATGGCCTCTCAGTTATGGCCCCAGACAATTAGTAGATGTTTGACTCAGAGTAACTTGTTTTATCATCTGTTTGTCTCAGTTTCCTCATCCATAAAATGAATAACACTTATATCCCAGGGATGTTTTGAGGATCTAATGAAATATTTATAGAAAATTTTATATATTTCTAAGCTCTACAGAAAATTATTGCTATTTTTTAACTAGTCCTTATACTTAATGTTCAAACCACTAACTTCTTTGAGATTATTTTCTAATGTGTAAAATGAAGATCATAATAACTATATTAGTTACTTCATAAGACTGTTATAAGAAAAGCACATGTAAGACATATTACTATATAAATATGACTTTTTGAAATGAATCAATGGTTATAAAATATTGGCATATTTTTAAAAGTGCATATCAAATCAGAGCAACTAGGTGGCAGAGTGGACAGGCCATTGAGCCTGGAATCAGGAAGACCTGAATTCAAATATGACTTGAGACATTTACTAGCTATGTGACCTTGGGTAAATCATGTAACCCTCTTTACCTTAGATTCTTCATCTGTAAAATGAGCTAGAAAAGAAAATGGCAAACCACTTGAGTACTTCTGCCAAGAAAAACCCGACTGAATCACAGAGTCAAACATGAGCAAAAAGTGACTCAAACCATAAGAGAACCAAAAAACATTGTTCTTGTCTAAATTCTGATAGTCTGTGGGGTAAAAATCATTTCCCCTGAAATCATGTATTTGAAATTCATATAGATAAAGTCTGATATGACCCAGATCACTTATAATAGGGGTGAACAATTGGTCTTATAATCTATAACCAGTTTATAACCAGCATTATATAAATAGTTACAAGAGACTTAGAGACTTAGAAATGACTGAAGTGGATTTTAGAGGCTGTTTTAGACTCTAAATTTGACAAATGAAGAATTTCAGTCTAGTGACATTCTGATAACATCACACAGGAGATAAGGGGAAAAAATATGGTTCAGTCTCTGACTCCAAAGTCAGTACTCTTTCCATTTTACTTTTTCCAATTCCAGTTATGATATTTTTATTTTAAATATTTAATAGAAGTAACATGGCATAACAGATAATGAGCTGGCCTCAGACTCAGAAAGACTAGATTCAAATTTTGTCTCTAATACATCCTGAGTCCTTTACATATATTATTCCCATTTTATATTTAAGTTGAGAAAAAATTAAATGACTTAATTGTGGTTACATAGCTAGCAAATATCTGAGGCAGAATTCAAACTACCGCAAGATAAAATTTTATACATCACCAAAGTCACCTCATGTAGGATGTATTTTTCATGGAGAACAAAGCCTGGCAGTGGCTTACTAATACAGAAAATGATGTGAGAAATAACTGTGATAGATCTTCTTGACTCTAAGTTCAGATGTATATATGTGTGTGTGTGTGTGTGTGTGTGTGTGTGTGTGTGTGTGTGTGTGTGTGTGTGTATTGTGTTTTTTTAAAGGTTTTTTTGCAAGGCAAACGGGGTTAAGTGGCTTGGCCAAGGCCACACAGCTAGGTAACTATTAAGTGTCTGAGAGCGGATTTGAACCCAGGTACTCCTGACTCCAGGGCCGGTGCTTTATCCACTGTGCCACCTAGTTGCCCCGTGTATTGTTTTTCAGTTGAATTTCTTCTTTAAACCATCTGGGTTTTTCTTAGCAAAGAGATTAGCAGGATTTTCCATTTCCTTCTCCAGTTCATTTTACAGAAAAGGAAACCAAGGCAAATAGGGTTAAATGACTTTGCCAGGGTCATCCAGTTTCTAAGTGTTTGAGACCAGATTTGAATTTGGGAAGATGAGTCTTTCTAATTTCAAGCCTGGTACTCTATCCACTGTGACACTCAGTTTCCCTCCATATCTCTATCTCTACCATCTATATATCTATATCTTTATTATTTGGAGCAGCTAAGTGGTGCAATGGATAGAGCACTGGTTGTGGAGTCAGAGTTTGAAGATAGTCTCAGACAATAGCCACTTATAGCTGTGTGACCTTGGGTAAGTCACTTAATTTAACCCTGATTACCTCACATACAGGGCCATCTCCAGTCAACCTGATTCATATCTGGTCACTGCACCCAGATGGCTCTGGAGGAGAGAGTGAGACTGATGACTCAGCACAGCTCCCCCTCACTCAAACTCAACTCACATACTTTTCATGACATCACCTCCCTTTTGTCATGGTCTTCTTTGAAAATGAAGGACAAACAGAAATAATATAGTCTGTCTCTATCATCTATAAATATATTATCTCTATCCCTTTCTTTATCCATCTAACTAAATCAATTTCTCATGCTATATCTCTGACTTTTAAACATACAAAACTATCCCAAGATAAAATTTTATACATTACCAAAGTTATCTCATTTAAGAAATAACTTAGACTGGGGATATATCCTGGCAATGAAAACTATGTGAGCAGTAACCAACACAGGAATTCATATTTACATATGTAACGACAAGGCAAAGACAAGGTTGCTTAATTCTTTCATCATGTAATTATTGCCTTTTGAATTTTATTTCTATTTACCTGAATGGAAATAAGTGGTTGACTCTGTGAACTTATTGGAAATTAAATCTTCTACGGGGAAGGGATTTATTCAGTTTGATCACTCTTTTCTTCTCAAAAGTCAAATATTTCCATTGGGTCTTTCAATAAGATTTTGCCAAGAATAAGGTCCCCTTAGAACACTCTTAGTCTTGACAGGGTTTCATGTTTGCAAGGCAAATTTTCTTTTGTTCTCTCTTTTAAATAAGTCAATGAAAATTTAAATATAGCCCAAATACAAATGAAGCAATAATGGAAATTTTGCACTTCACTAGCCATTCCTGTTTTATTAAAGGATTTAGGCTTAATTGCAATAACAAAATGAAGACATCATTCACTTTATAATCTAACAAGTACCATGCTGTAAGATTATTTTTCCTATTTGTTTTTTACCTTCATTTATTTAAAAAAAGTCTTTTTTGAGTTACAAATTCCTCTCCTACCATCTCTCTCCCACCTATTGGGAATGTAAGCAATCTCATATCAATTATCTGTGTAAAATCATACATAGTATACTTCCATATTAAACATATTGGGGATAAAAATAAGAAAAAGCAAGAAATATAATGGAAGTGAAAAAGTATGCTTCAATCTGCATTTGGAGTTCATCAGTAATCTTTCTGGAAGTGGATAGTATTTTTCAATATGGGTCCTTTGGAATTGTCTTGAATCATTGTCTTGATCAGTGTAGCTAAGTCTTTCACAATTAATAATCATTACAATATCACTGTTATTATATACAACGTTTTCCTGATTCTGCTCATTTCTCTTTGCATCAATTTGTATATGTCTGCCCAGATTTTCCTGAAACCATTTTCAAGTCTTACTTATAAGAGTATTCTATCATAATCATATACCACAATTTGTTTAAACATTTCCAAATTGATGAGTCATACTGTAGGCTTATTAAGTAATGACTGAACGAATAATGATAAATGAAGTAATAAAATACTATTGTGACATAGGAAATGATGAAAAGAATTATTTTAAAGAATTGTGGGAAGATTTATATGAAATGATGGAGAGTAGAGTGAGGAAAACTAGGAGAACTATGTGAGTGTGTGTGTGTGTATCTATCTATCTAATAACAATGACACTGGAAAGACAAATAGCTTTGAAAGTTTTAAGAATTCTAATGAGCATGATAAATAAATATAATGCTAGATGACCAGTGATACTGCATACTATCCATCTCTTGAGCAAGAGGTGATGGATTCAAAATAGAGAATGAGGTATGACCAGTGCAGAAATTTGTTTTGCTTAGCTATGTATATTTATTTCAAAGCACTCTCTCTCTCTCTCTCTCTCTCTCTCTCTCTCTCACTCTCTCTCTCTCTCTCTCTCTCTCTCTCTCTCTCTCTCTCTCCCTCCCTCCCTCCCTCCCTCCTTTCTTCCTCTCCTGCTTCTTTCTTTTTCTTTCTTTCTTTCTTTCTTTCTTTCTTTCTTTCTTTCTTTCTTTCTTTCTTTCTTTCTTTCTTTCTTTCTTTCTTTCTTTCTTTCTTTCTTTCTTCCTCTCCTCCTTTCTTTCCCTTCCTTCCTTCCTTCCTTTCTCTCTCTCTCTCTCTCTCTCTCTCTCTCTCTCTCTCTCTCTCTCTCTCTCTCCCTTTGGGACTATGAAGATGGCAGAAAGAGAAAATAGATTTTTTGTCAGGTGAAAAAAATTAAATCCAAGGGGTTCCTTCAAGGAATTCTTTTTTTTTTTTTTTTTAGTTTTTGCAGTTCAATGGGGTTAAGTGGCTTACCCAAGGCCACACTGCTAGGTAATTATTAAGTGTCTGAGGCTGGATTTGAACTCAGATACTCCTAACTCCAAAGCCAGTGCTCTATCCACTGCACCACCTAGCCACCCCAAGGAATTCTTTAAAAACTTATGGAATCAAAGCACAAACTAGTTCATCAGAAAACATAGTTCAATTAGGACTTCAAAGACAATAATATGATTTTAAAATATGCTTATTTGATTAAAAACTTTTTTAAAGCAAGGAAGTATAGGAGAGAAGAAGAAAATAACTACTAGATAAGTTTTTTTTTTAACTTAAAACGAGTATTAGGAACTGTTAGTGTGGGAACTACATCCAATAAGTGTGCAGATCATTATGGTCTCAGTAGAACAGACACAGGAATTTTCCTGATGCCTCCTCAAAACTGTCCTATAGTCATATAGCTAGAAAGGGGTCAGATATTGTGCTTGAATCTAAATCCTTCAGATTCTCAGTCCATCACTCTATTCATTATATATTTAAAAGAACTATATTAGGAATCAGAATCTATCCAGAGGGCTCATTAAGGGACAAATCATTACTTCTTTGTGCTGCAACACACAATTTTGAGAAAACACTTGTATCAACTGATGTTCATTGAGTAGAAGAAAAAGTATTTTTTCTTTCCCTTCCTGCTACTTAGAAACCTTAAGTTATCCCTCCTTTCTTCCAATATAACCCACATACTGGTCATTCAATACACATACATACACACACACATGCACATACACATGTTGTTTGGTCACTCAGTCATGTCTGTATGTATCATATATCATGTCAGACCCTTCAATCCTCCACTATATCTTGAAGTCTCTCCAAATTTCTGTTCATTGTTTCCATGACTTATCTATTCATCTCATCCTTGCCATTCCCTTTTCTTTTTGTCTTCAATGCACACACACACACACACACACACACACACACGCACACACACAGAAAACTCATATACCCATCCAATATTATAATATACCAGAAATGTCAAGAGAGATAGAGATAGAGATAGATAGATAGATAGATAGAGAGAGAGAGAGAGACCGAACTTGAATATAGAGGATATGTACCAAATGACTAGAAAAGTTGGAAATATACCTTGTCCTTTGATGCATTATATTGAAGCAATAAGAAATATTTTTTTGGTAAAGATTATATATAGGGATTTGCTAGATGGTATTTTGCAGTATGAGCAACTAAATAATCTTGGGTTATTTTAAGATAGTATAATAACCAAGGGCAACAGGGCTTTAGTTAATTATACTTATACCTGGAGTTAGAAAGGTCACCTCAGGGTGCAACATATCAATAGATGAAAAAACCAATAGGAACTTACATTAGTCAATGGATCATTTTCATTCTCAGTGACACATCCCTGAAGACTTAAAAAGAGAGATTTACAAACAGTCATAAATCTCTTGGCTGCCTTTTCTTCAAATGGACTGGTCATGGATTCTGTTTCTGAAAAATCCTTTTTCTGTATTTTTAAGGCCTTAACAACAACAACAAAAAAAAGAATTTGAAAAATAATGTCACTTGTCATCCACTTCTGTATTCTCAATTTCAATGATAATCTCTGACTGTATAGATTTATAGAAAATAGATTTAGCAATTGTTAAAGTCTAACTTTAGTTAGTAAAGTCTAACTTACATCTATGTCTGGATCCAGGGAGAATAGATTTAGCCTCTCCATGTTTCGTGACATTTTAACAGTATCTTCTGTTTCTGTGAGGTACTGTAAAAAAAAAACCCGAATAACAAACATAAACAGACATTCAGATACATTTGGACCTTCTCCCAAACATTCTCCTTCTTCTTGGCCCCTACAAGAAGTCATTCCCCTATTGATATCCCTCCTTCTATTTATATTTGGACAAACCTTGGAAAACTTTTATGTTTCCATTTCTTAATGTGGATGAGTTCATTTAGTGACATGTACTTGGTGATATTGGAATATTTGGGGGAGAAATATCTCTATATAAATCTTATATCAAAGATTTTGGATCTCTTATAGGATCATAGAAAGTTGGATCTTGATAGGATTTTAAAAACCATTCAGGTCAACTACCCATTTTAAAGATAGAGAAAAAGAAGCAAAATCAATTTCCTGAGGTCATATATAGGTGTAAACATGACTAAAAACCCTTCTTGGCATGATTATCTTCCCCTCCCCCCACCCTACAACCTGAATTAATTACTTTTGCAAATTCTGGATGCAAGTTGTTCTCTGAAGAATCTGCTTCCTCTGATGTGCATTCACAAGTCATAGAATTTTCCAGAGAATCTTGAAAAGACATATTAGAAAACCAAGTCATTACATGCTTATTTTACTTTCCCCAGTTACTTTTTATCATTCATTTTAAAAAATTTGAGTCCCAAATTTGCTCTCTTTCTCCTTTCCCACCCCTTTATTGAGAAAGTAAATAATTTGATAATGTGTAGTCATGTGAAACATATTTCCATGATAGTCATATGTAAAAGAAATCAGGGGAAAAAAAGAAAAAAGTGTTCCTCGATCTATGCCTCTGTCAGTGAATAGTATTTTCATCATATATCCTTCAGAATCATCTTGGATTATTGTATTGATGACCTATATTTACAGTTTACAATCTTAAAATATTGCTGTTACTGTGTACAGTGTTCTCCTGGCTCTTCTGTTTTCACTTTGTATCAGTTCATGTAAGTCGTTCCAGGTTTTTTCTGAGAGAATTTAGCTTATCATGAAAACCAAATCATTATTGTTACCATTAAAAGACACATAACCCAAGTTAGAATTGCAGAGCTGGGTCTACTTCTTCAGACTCAGCCCTGTAAAGTTTATTGTGTCTCACCTCTTGCCCATACTACATCACAATCTATGGGTCTATTTTCTCTCATCTGCTGCTCACTGCGGTTGCTTCTGGTCCTAGTCTGATGATGCTATAATCTTTGTCTCCCAGGCTGCCTTTGTTGTATCTTCTGACCTTGTACTTGCCCTCCTATAATTCCACTGGTTCTGTATTGCAGGGCAGGCTATCAGAAACCTTTGTATTTTAAGATTTTTATCAAATCCACTTCTCATGGTTTGAAACTTTCATGTTAGGCCTGGACACTACTATTGTTTGAAATTAGGTCCCTCTTTGTGCAAAATAACATCTTTCCCTTTCATCTTCAGCCTTGCCCAACAAAGGGAACAGAAGCAATATGAAATATGTATTTATGATGGAGGAAAGAAGAGAAGTAGATTCTGTGAGTCTGAGATATTCTCTTCTCATTCAGGCAAGAGGTACAAATGGCTTAAACTATTTATATCTGAAGTCTTCTTTCTACTGTCAGGTTTCTGGGTGGTACAGTGGATAGAGAGTATTAGAATAGGAGTCATGAAGATCTGAGTTCAAATCATATCTCATACATGTATAAATGGTATGATCCTGCACAAGGTGCTTACCTTCTCTTTGCCTCAGTTTCCTCAACTGTAAAATGAAAATAATATCTGCCTCATAGTTAGTTTCCAGTCATTCCAGAGCTTAAGATAAGATTAAGATTCTTAAACTTAAGATTCTTCAGTTCCTGAAGAATCACTTTATAAGGTTAAAGTTAAGAGCTTCCTTTGCACTTCTGTTTTTGTTCTAAGAAATAAGATTTCAGTATAGAAATGTTATGTCAGTGAAGAATAATAATTCATGATCTATCTTGTGCCATCCCAATTTGGAAATCTGATTTTTGGTCATTTAATTTGGAATTAGAACATTTGTAAGTAAAAGAAATTAGTCTATATTACTCTATTTGAGCATAGTTAATAGGCAATGTTTCATTAAAAAAAAGTTTGCAAAGATCTAATGAGATAATATTTGTAAAAAGAGCCTAACACAATGTCTGGAACCAATGATATGCTACATAAATGGTTATTCCTCCATCCCTGTCTCTTCCATTTGCCTCTCCCCCTCACATGAGTCAGGGAGAACAGTTAGAAGGCTATTAGAATCGTTCAGGTAATGAGGTGATGAAAGGTTAAATCAGAACAGTGGTTTTGGACAGAAGAGAAGGGCACATATTGTAAAGGCAGAAACATGATTTGGCAACAAACTGGATATTTTTGTTGAGTGAGAGTTAAGGGGTGAGATTAAGATTTATGTAATTTGATATGGTCTTGGAATATATGTATGTAATATGAAATGATTTTAGAAACCAGAAGAATGATGGTACTTTTGACAGAAATTGAGATGTTTGAGATGTTAGAGTTTTTAGAATGAGATACATCTAGGATATCTAGCTGAAAATATCCTAAGGCGCCTGGTGATTGTGACAACAGTAGAGTTGTGAAATCTAAGGCCAGGTAGACCTGGGAGTCATCAGTGTAAGGATGATAACGGGACCCATGGGAGTTGCTAAGATCACTAAGTGAGATAGTATAGGGAAAAAACTAAGAGGGCTCAGGACAGAGTCTTGGGGGACACACATGATGGACAAGCAAAGGAGATTGAACAACAGTTAACCAGGAAGAAAAGAGTCAAAAGGGTACAGTTTTAGAAGAATTTTCTTTAAACAAAATTTATAATAATAATAATAATAATAATAATAATGTTGTTGTTCAGTCAAGTTGTTTCTTTTAGTGACCTCAGCAGAGGTTTTCTTGGCAAAGATACTAGAATGGTTTATCATTTGCTTCTCCATTCATTTGACAGATGAGGAAACTGAGACAAACAGTTAAATGGTTTGCCCAGGGTCACATATAGCTCTTAAGTATCTAAGGCTGGATTTGAAGTCAGGTCTTCCTGACTCCAGGTCCAGTGATCTATCCACTATATCACTTAGCTGCTCTATATTAATAACAGTAGAAGTAGCTAGAATTTATGAAATGCTTTAAAGTTTACAAAGTCTTTTACAAATATCTCATTTAATCTTCATAAAAAATGAAATGTTCTTAATATCCCTATTTTACAGATGAGGAATTTGAGATATTGAGAGATTAGGTAACTTAACCTGGCATCTCACAGCTAGGAAGAGTGAGTTCAGATTTGAATAAGGCTTTCTTGTCTCTACAACTAAGATGCTATCCTCTGTATGGCTAGTCATTTATGAATTTATGAATATTTATATTATCATCACTTCAAAAAAATCAACCTGGAGAAGTTCTGTTACTTGAGTCTAATTTCAGGTCATAAAATGTGATGTATCTTCTGGGATATGTCATGATCCATTCCCTCATTTCAGAAATAACATTTGCAATATTTCAACCAACTTCTGCTGAAATATCTTAAACTATTGTCAATCACCTGGAAAAAACATTCATTTGCAGTCATCACTATTATTATATGCCTTTGGGATAGATGGGTTAGATGCAGAAAGCTATCTGAGCTGGTGGCAGCTTAAATGACCTGACTCCCAAATAAGGAGTCTCCTTTCAGTATGAGAAGAAGTGGTAGCACATTTGTTTCTCACCCAGCTTGAGATCTGTGAGGTCTGCACTCTTCCTTTCTTGAAGGGGGCCATCAGGATTTATTTGGAGGATTTTGTTGAGAGTGTGAATCCATTCATCCATATCCAGCTCTGTTTCAGCCGCCAGAACAAAATACGTCAGATCATTCATTTTCAATTCAAAGGCATGTTTTCTTAGTCTGTTATTCTGTAGCATCAAAGGAAAAGAAAAGAAAGGTTTCAATAATTACCCTATGAAACATGGAACAAAAGTACCTCTAAGAGAGGGGGGAAAAATAATTTATTTGTGAATTTTTCAAACAATGGCAGATAGCTAAGTAGCAGAATTATGAGACTCTTCAAATAAAGAAGTATAGACTAGTTGATGTGTTTATTGGTGAAAGTTGTTCCATCAAGCACTTTGGCATGAATCCAATATTACATCTATCTTTGTAGATGTTAAATTCATTCATGATTTCTGAAATTGTCCAAAAGTGTCTTACTATAAATATGTGGTCATGGAGTCATTTGATGCGTTGATTCTTTTATTCTTTCTTAAGTATCATTGCAGCCCTTGGTTTGTTCTTCTTTTAACCTTCATTCTAACTATGTGATCAACTCCTTCCTTTTTCCTTTCATACATGTCCTTGAGGATATCTTTTATGCTACTTTTTCTATGCTGGTCATAATGAGTTTGTGGTTGACTTAAATCCACCATTTTTAGCAAAAAAAAATGTTGACCCATTCCATTAGGATCATTGTGAAATGAATGGATGAGTGAATCAAAATTGATTTCTCTGTCTCACATTCTGCATAGAATTGCTGGAGGTATAGTATTTTCATTTGCTAATTCTTGGAGTCAGAGATATTTTAAGATGTGCTTGGTACCATAATTGGGGAATTCTGTGAAATTTTAAATTTCAACCTCTTGGATCTTCCAGGTTTGCATCACAGCTGTGGGGGAGGTACCTGTGAAATTTTAAATTGCAAATTTTTGGATTTTCCAAGTTTTCTGATCTCTGACTTCCAAATAATTTGCAAATTGTCAAATGGAACAAATAGCGATATTAATATCAATCTTAATAATAACTGACTTTTATGTAACATATTGAAGCTTACCAAGAGTATATAACTTACTTTACATGAATTTTCTCATTTGATTTTAACAACAATTCTGTGAGTTGGGTATTAATTGAGAAGTATCTAAATGGCTCCCCCAATGTCTGGCAAATGTTTTCTGGTAGGATTCAAATTCAGGTCTTGATCTCAAATTCAACATTCTATCTCCTACACCAACTAGCTAATACCAGGAGCTTATTGACATTTAACATTAGGACCTTTGCAAAATTTTATAGGTGACAACACCTTTTCAGATTAGTTTTTTTAAAAAAAGAAGTAGCACTTGTGCTAAGGAAAGTCATCCTTCTCTCAAATATTTTATGCTGCCACTTTTCTTTGCAAAGCTGTCATTATATAATTCATACATAGATTTAGAGGTCTTCCAGTTTAACACTTTTTTTCCTTATAGATGAGGAGCCTGAGGTTTAAAAAGGTAAATATCTTGTCCAAGATCATGCAACTATTAATGGCAGAGGAGAGATTGAAATCCATGTTCTTAGATTCCAAATCTAGTTCTTTTCAACTATTCAGTGAAAATAATGAATTTTCTACAACTTCTAATCACTAACTTGCTATATCTGAAGAGGCAAGGCAAAGTTATTAACCTTAAGGGCTCTAAAATGCACACAGGTATTTCAGGAATCCAGTTCTCCATTCATTCTTAAGTGATAAGACTAGAAATGGTGATATTCTTTCCTCTAGTATGACTGGGTGATTTACATTCATTCTCCCTTAGTGTAAAAGGAAAAGCAGCTGAATATAGAAATATTTGCATTTGGAGTCAGGAAATACTGGATGGAGTCTTTGGTCTGCTCCTGAATAGCCCTGTAACCTCAACCTAGTCATTTGACTTATCTATAAAATGGGTTTAATTATATTTTGATTTTTTACTTCACAGGGTTATTATGAAGATCAAAAAAAATTTTATAGCTATTAACATATCTGTATAACTTTGACCAAGTCACTTACCTTATCTGTAGAAAGGGGATAATTAAATTTTGAATATTTACTTCACAGACTTAGTGTAAGGATCAAGTTAGATTTTAAATATATATATATATATGTATTTATAATTTATTTAGAAATGTTATGTTATAAATAATAGTGAGATATATTAATTTAATGATTAAAAACAGATACATTAAAATATAAGTATGTATAAATATATAAAACCTTTTCATATTTATAAATTTCTTTTTTAAAATTTTATTTATTTAAGGCAATAGTCTTTAGTGACTTACCCAAGGTCAAACAGCTAGGCAATTATTAATTGTCTAAGGTCAAATTTGAGTTCAGGTTCTCCTGACTCCAGGCCTGGTGCTCTATCCACTGTACCACCTGGCTGCCCATTAAATTTCTAATATAGAATCTTATTCAATTCTTATAGCAATCCTGTGAAGTAGTCAAAATATAATTATACTCATTTTATGTTTATATATATATATGAATATATGTATATAGATATAGATATTATACATATATGCATATATTTCACAATGCAAATGTGGACTCTTATTATGACCAGGACTATACTATACTATGGAAGTCTTCTTTAAAGTAGGAGAGTGGGTGTAATGGTCAGCAAATGAATTGAAAAGATCACTCCAGGAGGTTCATCTCAATTTTATTCAGTTCAGTTTCATTCAACAAGCAAGTATTAATAGTCTACTATGTGCCAAACCTTCTACTAAGGATTGGGGATACAAAGAAAAAAACAAACAGTCCTGCCTTTCAGGGAGCTTATATTCTACTAGGAAAAACAATAGGTTAACAGATAAGTTAGTAAAAATATACATACAAAGTAGTTTGGTGGGGGAAATCTTTAAGACAAGAGGGGATGAGGAAAGGCCTCACAGAAAGGTGACCCTTCATCTGAACCTTAAGGTAGCTAAGGATTTTCTAGGGGGGTAGAGGAGAAGTCAGCTGGGCTCCAAGAAGGAAAGTTTATATGATGGCATGAAGTTAGGATCAGAAATTAGTTTTGTATCATTGTCTCTTTGGTCAGTCTGATGAAGGATATGGAATCCTTCTCAGAATAATGTTTCTAGAGGCATAAAATAAAATATACAGAATTAAAATGGAAATCAATGATATTGATATGTGGTGATTGAAATATTAAAAATAAAAGTTCATAGATCCCAGGTGAACAACCTCTGAGCACATGGAAAGTCCTGTAGTCAGAACAGAAAGTTTTCCAATTCATCTGGACCATAAAATGTGTGGGGAAAATTGATGTGGAATCAATCTGGCAAAGTAAGTTGGAACTGTTACGAAATTTCAACATGAAATAATGGGCTTTATTATAGACCAGAAGCTAGATGGTTACTAACTATTAATCTCCCTCTCTCCCTGTTGCTAAGCCTCCCTTCTATATTAAAAACAAAAACAAAAATAATGAACTTTTAGTGATCATAATTTTTGGCATCTGGTGGATCTGTACACTCATTGTACGTAGTGACAGTAGATTTGAATGGAAGAATATTTTGGGGAAGAACAACTTCCAAGAAGCTATAGTCAGTCACATCTTGAGATGCAGTTTTCTGTATGTGTTAGTCTTAATATCTGTGTGACTTTGAGTAATTTCCTTTCTGAGACTGTTTTTCATCTGTGAAATAATGGGACTGAACTGAAAGATCTTTAAGCTATTTTACCACTAATATTGCCTATGATCCTATGCTTTGCATTTCTAGTTCCCTGTGCTTTTATTTAAAGTGATTTCACACGTATATTTATTTTTTCATTTGATTTCCACAATAACTTTACTGGGTTGATGGAGCAAGTTTATCTCTTACCAATATATGATGAAAAAAATGACAATGGAATAATTTATCCAGGTAGTAACAGACTAGGACTAGATTGTTGTTGTCTTGGAACTTAGGTACTTTCCAATAACTTTGGCATTTTCCAATATATTATACATTTAAATATTTCATATTATATTTTCAATATAAGCATTTTCTAATATATTATATATTTACATATTTCATATTATATTGTCAATATAAGTATCTCAAATTCATAAGAGTCAAAGAAGCAGAATGCTGGTATAGTGAGAGAGAGCTGGTTTTAGAATCAAGAAGCCCTCCCCAAAACACACATATCAACAATGCAATCATCGGTAAGCAACCTCAGTACCCAAACAATTTTCTGAGATTATAAGTTCTATGAGCATGTTGCTGATATGCATTGGTGGAAGAACTCTTGACCCTGGGAATTACCCATATTAATGGAACCACAAATCTTGAACCTCCAATTTTTTTTTATCCCTATCAACCTACTTGTTTTTGTTCAGTTGTTTCAGTTGTATCTGACTCTTTGTGACCCCATTTGGGGTCTTCTTAGCAGAAATATTGTAATGGTTTACCATTTCTTTCTCCAATTCATTTTATAGATGAGGAAACTGAGGCAAACAGGATTGACTGACTTTTCCAGGGTCACACAGCTAGTTGAGCTCAATAAAATGAACCTTCCTGATTCCAGGTCTGGCTTTCCACCCACTATGCCACTGGCTGCCCTGTTCATCCTATTCTGAATATATACATGCATGCAAATATATATATATATATGTATATATGTGTGTGTGTGTGTGTGTGTGTGTATACATGTGCATGTAAAATATATATATCCACCTGATATACATAGGAAAGATTTATATAATTAGTCCATCCACAGGTAGAAATACAAATATTTCTTCTTCAGTCTTTGAAAATCTTTAACATGAAACAGAAGGCCTTTGTTCTCAATGAAGTCTGAATAATGAATATTTTACTAAGGGTCAGAAGACTTTAATAAGAAAAAAAGGAAAATCACAGGTCAAATTCATTTCCATGACTCTTTCTCCAGAAGAGCAGTGGTATTGAATTCTCCTGTCCATGGTATACACTAACAGGTTCACTCTACCTTTGGTCTGTACAACTAAGTTCTCTTCTTTCAGGTTTCCACAAATCCACTCTTGGTCTTATGTATCATGCTACATAAACTAAAAAGGATGGCCTTTTAGAAAGGCCAATACATTTTTCCCATTTAAAGTTGAGCCAAAATCTTTTGCATATTTTTCAAGGGAAATAGAGAAGTATATGGCAGGTGAATAGTGTAGTCTAGTTATGTTCCAATGTAGTAAAGTAATCCCCCCAAAAGTGCTCTAAGCAGAATTTTTAAGTCAGTTAGGAACATGAGAAATTTTTTTTTCTTTAATTTTTTTTTTCTTCTCTTTGCTGTAGAAAAGGAGCCCATCATACCAAAAAGCTTCTTTCTCCTTTTGGCAAGAAAGTCACTTTGCCCTAGCCTTATGACTTATATGGCTTATCATACAGTATAATTGAATGTCATCATGATAGTATGAGTATATGAAGGACCTGCCTTTCTAAAAGAGTCTAAGCTAAAAGAGAGAGATGTCCAGGACTCATTCTTTTCATGAGGAAAAGCTAACATTTGACCCAGCCTTCATTTAAAGTTCAGCAAAGATGATGAGCAGCAGAGATGGGGTAGCCACAGGGGAGCACTGAAAACATCATGCCCAGCAGGGTCCTCCAGCAACACAATGTCCAGCAAGAAGCAGGACCAGTTCAATAGGAAGACTGGCCATGTAGTATTGCAAGATAGGGGTTGCCCCTCCATGGGGTATAGTGGCAACCTGTGCAGTCTAATTATCTACACTTAACACATGTACCTTGACAGGATGCATTTCCTACATGTATATCATCTGAATGTGGGTCCTAGATCTATGTGTTCCTCCACAAATGCCCCCTAGCCACATCAGCCATGTACAGGCTTCCACACAAACTCCCTAGACACATATAGTCTTGTTTTATGGGCCCTTATGGATGATCACTACTTATGTTCACTATTCCTGTTGATAATGTATATATTTGTGAGACAGTATGTATCAAGTTTATGAGAAAATTGATGCTTTTATTACTATGTGAGCTCATTAAATGCCTTTGTTTGAATTAATTGTTCAAACTAATCAATTTGGTTGATTCATTCCTACAACTAAATATATTGGTAGAGGTTCATGAGTTACAGTTTTGAGTAGATGTGGACTCACATGGTATTTTCAATCTAGAACATCTTTTCTCAGAAGTTCATGTGCCAAAAAAAACAATCATACTCTATATGCTTCAAATAAAAGCATTTAAAGAATATTATGAGAATGAGATTTGAAGATATTGACAACTGGGTATAGTAGGAAAGATTGCTTGCAGGCATGAGTTTTAAGTTTTGAGTTTTAAAGAAGCCAAAAACACCAATTAGGAGAGATAGCAGGAAAGGGTGGAGAAGGGACAGACACTTTATGAGCCCAGGAATACTTTAATAACAGGGAAGTCTAGAATAGGGGAGGGTGTGATGAGAAAAAAAAGGAGTTTTGTTTTGGACAGGTTGAATCTGAGATGTCTTATGGCTAAATCTTGAGGAAAGTAAAAGGCATGAATGAGAAAAATCTTGGATAATAACCAGATTGTCTAGAAGGAGGGACTAGATTGTTGTCTGTTGCAACATGAGATTGGAGAAATTCCAAAATGGGACAGTAGAACTTTATATAGTACCTTGAATTATATTGGGGTGTTGAGATTCAATTTAGTAATAGGATCAAGTAAGGTTTTTGTGAAACAGAGTCTGAGTTCTTTCTTAAAAACTATGTGATTTGTCACCTAGATTCCTCAATAATCATATTAAAAGGGTAAGAGATGGGAAGTAGAGAGACAATTAGGAGGCAATTGCAGTTTTAAATTATGAAGTGCTAAAAAAAAACCTGAATCAGAGAGGTTGCTATGGAGATAAACAAAAAGAAATGAATACAAATGATATAGAGAAAGAATAAGCAGAAATTAGTGATTGAATAGATATGTAAAGTGAAAGGGGGAGTAGAACTACAACTAAATTTTACTTTGCAAAAACTCAGAGACCAAGAAAATAGCAGCATCATTCGTATGAGGAAACTGAGTAAATGTGATAGTCTGGATGAGAGGTGTGGGTAAAGGGCTATATGAACAAAATCTTATCCAGTCCTTTTGCTTTGTAGTACATGGGACACTTTGGTCTTACAAGTGGAGTCTTTTTTGAAGGTATTCTGTGGGCCTAGATTCACTCAAAACTATACCCATGAATCTCCACTGATGGGTTTACTTTTTATTCATTAGCCAGAAGACACAATTAGATGAAAGCAAAGGCATTTACCATAGTGTCATAATAAGAGATAAATAGCAATTGAAATGTCCTCCCCTTCACCTCCAATTCATGCCTCTCATTGGGCCTGCTCTCTTTAAATAAACACATCATCTACAATGAGAAGATAGGTATAATAGATATAATAGGTGAAACACTTGTAAAAAACATGAATCAACATTTGTGAAAGGCTTTCTCATGCCCCAAATGTTGTTGGGGATGATGATATTTGGAAATATCTCTGTTGCTCCACTGGTTCTATTCTAGCTGTTCTCATGGTCATTTCTAGATTTACCCATTCTGTTGTGAGTTGCCTTACTAAATCATGGTGATTGTTGGGTATCAACAGAACTATTGTTGGTTGTCTCCATTGCCCAAATGGTTGAGGAACTTGTTTCTGTAACCATGGTCTGAGCTTCAGTTGAGGAAATTATCTGAGGAGGATTAGACTTTGCCAACTTTTTTTTTTTTTGGTTTGAAGAAGGCATATTTGGTCATTAAAGTAGCAAAAGAAAAAAACAAAACAAAACATCTTGGCAACTCTCCCTCAATAGAATTCTATGGGTTCCTGAATTTTTATCTTTCAGGAATCAGACTTTTTTGGAACCTTAGCTGTAAGTAGAGATACAGACAATTTGTCTTTGAAACCACTTACTCCTGCTAGGATCAAAAATCTCTATCTTAAGTCTCTTTCTGATTAGAAAGTGTCCTTTATCTCCAGGTAATTATTAAATGTAAATTTGTACATATCATTGTTTTCATCAGACACTGTGAGATAAGAAAGACACTTGGAACATTATCCTTTTTACTCCTAGGCCATTCCCTGGAGCTGTGTGTGTGTGTTTGTGTGTGTGTGTGTGTGTGTGTGTGTGTGTGTGTGTGTGTGTGTGTGTAGTAGTAGTAGTAGGAGGAGGAGGAGGAGGAGGAGGAGGAGGAATCATCTTTGGGCTGTCCTATGTAGGGATGGACAACCAGAAAGAACATGTGATCTAGCCTAGGATCATACAGTACAAAAAAAGACTCTTGAATTCTCAGAAATCTGGGTCATTGCATCAGGTTCAGAGATGATAGGTACAACACAGTTTGCTGTATTATTCTAACCCTCTCACTTTGTAGATAAGGAAAACTGAACATTAGAAGAATTAAATGACTAGTCTATTGTCTTTTCATTACAAATTCAGTGGTTTTTTCCCAGTAAAATTTGCCTGATCTAGAGCTACATCTCCCAACTTCTGAAACAGAATTCCTTACATTTTCCCACATTGCCTTTTGAGGAGAAGTAAGATCAAATCCAGACTCAGCTACCTACCAGGTCACTCCACCTTTCAAGATGAGTTTCCTCATCTCTAAATGGAATGATTTGGATTAGGGTCTTTTAGCACCAAATAATGTGTCTAATCAACTGAGATAATATTTGTACAGTATCTGGCACAGAGTAGGAGTCTAATAAATATTCATTCTCTCTCTTCATCAATTGTTTGGTAATTTCTTTATCAATTTTAAGGGACAATTACTTTGATTACACAGGAATTACATATAGATACATAGACTATATGAACTAAAATTTTATGTTAATTTTTCAAAATTTACCAAAATGTCTTCCCTCATTCAATACTGTTAGTAAGTAGAAGCAATAAGAAATAGCCAGCTGGCACATTGGTAGAGTACCACAACTGCAGCAGGAAGATTCATCTTCTTGAGTGCAAATTTGGTCTCAGATACTTACTAGCTAGGTGACTCTAGGCAAGTCACTTAAACCTATTTGCCTCAGTTTCATTCTGTCAAATGAGCTGGAGAAGGAAACTGCAAATGCCCCAATATCTCTGCCAAGAAAACCTCAAATGGGGTTTAAAAAGATTTAGACAACCCTGTTGCCTTAGTTTCCTTATCTATAAAATAGCAAACTATTCCAGTACCTTTGTCAAGAAAAGCCCAAATGAGATCACAAAGAATCAGATGTGACTAAAAAAATAACAGAAGCAACAATTGATATATACCACTGATATTAAATGACTTGCAAGAAAACATACATGTCCTAAATAGTTCAATACCATTATTAATTTCCTCAAATTAAAACCAACTATCTTGTGTTTTCATAGGCAATATTCAACAAGTAAGGTTTCAGTTCACAGCCAACACTGAAGCAGTCTTTGTTCTCAAGGAATTTGCATTCTATTCAAATGATTAAAGAAACCAATTTATTAAACTCTCATGAAATACCCTTCATCACTATCCCCAGAAATAATTTCTCTCTCTCCTAAATTTTCCTATCATTTACCAGCTGGATCATTTATTATTTGATCTGGACCTATTACTCCAAATTCAACAGCATTTCCACTTTGGATATTGTGAGGCATTCTTCTAAGGGCATCCTGTGTTTGCTGTATAATAATAATAACCATAATAATAATGCACATATGTATATCTTTAAACATTGATGGATAGATATATTTTTTTAAAGTTGCACTCCACAACACTAGTTTCACTATTGTGCTATGATTTCTAGTACTAAAGTAAGCAAAGATAGCTTTAGAATCACTATCTTGGAACTTCCTAAGGGCACTAAAAGCCTTGAAGGTTTGTATAACTATCTTCCTGATAGAGAAGGAGATGGGAAGGGAAGGGAGGGGAAAGGGAAAGAAGGACAAGAGAAAGAATAGGAGGGAAAAGGAGAGGTCAACCCTCTAAACAATATGGCATTCTTCTTAGAATTGATTTATTTCCTTATATTAGCCATCCTTTCATGGAAAAGATACAAGCAAATGGAGACTCCTGAGGTATTTGGAACAAGGAGACTAGGGAGAGTGGGGAAGTTTTACTTGATATGGAAATGAATTATGCAGAGGTAGCTAGAAAAAATGAAGTCTCCAAAGGGGAAGAAAAAGGCCAGTTTACTTATCTCTAAACTGCAGATAATAATGTTTCTGCAGTCTAGCTTGTAAGGATGTTATGAAGACAGTCATTTATACATCTAAAATGTTGTTTATATTCATCTTTATTATGACTCATAAAAGATCTCATTTAATCTTTATACTGTTGCTATGAGGCAAGAAGGTAAATTATTATCCCCAATTTGTAAGAGAAGAAATTCAAGGCATGAAAGATCAATCAACTTGCCTAAGGTCACATGCCTAGTTAATGGTAGAGAAAGAATAAAATTCAGTTCTTATAACTCTTATTTGCTTCAGTGTTTTCTACAACACCCTTCTATTTATAGGAAAAAAAATGAGGTAAGGAGAGAATTAGGAAAGCACAATAGCATATAAACTAAAGAGGAAAGAATTTAAAGGAGGAAATCTAGCCATTTTTACAAATGGAAAATAATATTTTTTTTCCTGCGTGAATTGGAATAACTGGATTGTTAGTAGTTATTAATTTTTTTTTTTAAAAAAGGAAGAAAAAGAAAAGAAAAATTAGGCCAAAACAAACAAACCAGAAAACCTCAGGATTCGCATAAATCATATAGATATTGACTAGGGGATCTATTTATTGTACATCATATTATCAAGGACAAGTATTGACTTTTTGGAAAAAATTTCAACAACAATAATAGCTACAAATAATACAACTATTGTTAGAAAAAATAACTGAGCTGAAAATTGCTTTTAAAAGTATATATATTTTATTTGGCCTTTGTTTTCAAGTGAAGCAAATTTTATGCTGAGCATGCTCAAGTTCTGAATTATTTCTGAAACTTACATGCAATCATTAGTTTAACCTACCTAATCCTATAAGCAACACTATCAAGGGGATTTAAAAAAAGTGTGAAAATGAATATCATTACAGTTCATTCAAAAGAAAAGACCCTGAAAGTCATTGACTTTTGAATGTAGATAGCTAATAACAAAATAATTCAGGAGCATGTAATATTTTAAATTGGTTTTTAAGAAGCTACATTTTATGAATTGCAATTTCATTTTGAGATAATTGAATGTAGACAGCAGGAAAAGCTGGTGGCAAGCATTGAATTAGAAGTCAGAAGACCAGAATTCTGGTGCTAGGGACATCATTTACTAGCTTGGTGACTTTGGACAATCCACTTAACCTTTCTTAGTCTGTTTTTACCTGCAAATAAATCATCACAATAAGTGGTTTCACAATACTTACCTCCCTACCTAAAACGTTTATTGTGGAAATCAAATGAAATATTTTGTGGGAGGTGGGAGAGGGCACTGTATTGGGGAAAGGGAGGCTGTATGCAATCTCTGCAAAATATTACATTAGTGTTGTGTAAAACTTCGGGCAATTTTGCAAGGGGTCAGTCCTATGCTGCTTAAACAGGAGATATGACTCCTGAGTGGCTGAGAAAATACTGAAGATGACCTTGCCTGCACATGGGACTTATTTCAGTTTGTTCAGAGAGGGATTTCAGAGGCACACACAGAGTTCTAGAGACATTGTTAAGAAAGAGAGAGACTTTCAAAAGATGGACTGGAGCCCTCAGAGCCATAGACAAATATGAGAGCAGGCCCAACTTCCTCAATGACTTGTAACTCTAGACATTATGCAGAGAGTACTGTCTCTGGGTTAGGTTGTTCTCTCCTAGTCTGAGCTGAGATTTTACATACTCAGGAATTCTAATGCTAGAACTTTGATAATTTTCATTTTGTTTTGTTTGGTTAAATAGGTTTACTTGCTATTAACTATTTGTGTATTTATGGGGTTTTTTTTGTGTGTGTAACTAGTACTTGGTGGTGATGGTCCAAATTGGTAAGTTTAAGCTAAGGGCTATACTTTCCTTGAGGACAATCAAGGAAATTGCTTTCTTTTTAAATCTCTAAACTTTGTGTTTAGAAATATTTGAGGGTGGCACAATACGATGAATGCCTCTCTAGGAGAAAGGAAAGATCACCTAGCCCCTAGTGGTCCTGAACTCTTCCTGTTATTCCTCATCTTGTGTTGTCAATATGACCCTTTTCCAACTTTCTACAAAAGTGGAATAGATCTCAGATAATATTTACTCATTCCATCCACATCTATGTATCTTTGTATCTAGTTATGTATCTATGTATCTATTTATGTATCTGTCTATCTCTCTATCTGAAATATTCTTATATATTAGATAATTCCCTATATGTGTAACCTACATAATATATTATTATAATTGATATTTTTATTCCAAGTCATCATATAAATAACCTTTGCCTCTCAAAAAGGGGCATTGAAAATTGGAATATTCTTATAATATCTTATTTTTTTCTATTCTGAGATCATGAAAAATAATCAAAATACGGTAAGTATAAATTTCAGAAGATTAATACATTTGAGAGGTTTTATCTCCAACTGTCTACAATCAAGATAATAATGGAATCTAGAAAAAAATTTGGTGGCATATTTCAATGATATTCAAACATCAGATAATAATTAGCTTTTAAGAGTTTAAGAGTTTATTGTATGAAAAAGTTCCCTTCAGGGCAGCTAGGTGGTCCAGTGGATAGAGCACCAGCCTTGGAATCAGGGGTACCTGAGGTCAAATTCAGCTTAAAACACTTAATAATTACCTAGCTGTGTGGCCTTAGGTAGGCCACTTAACCCTATTGCCTTGCAAAACCCTAAAAAAAGTTAAAAAGTTCCTTTCTCTTTTTCAAGTTGTGATATATATATACATATATATATATGTATATATATATATATACATATATATATATATATGGTTTCTTATTTGATGTTGCTCATGTAGATCCACTATATTGTGAGGAAGTATTTTTATAGTCATAAATCTTTGGATTTGGGTTTATTAATATAGGATCCAGTGACCCCAGGACTACATGGAAAGATTGAATGAGATATATGAAATCAGATGGGGAAAATATATCTTTATTTCAATCTATTTGGCTTCCTTTGTAATTCCATTCTAATTTTATTTTATGCATTTAAAAACATTTCAAGAAAGTATCCATAGGCTTTATCAGGCTGCCAAAGAGGGGTCCATGACACAAAATAGATTAATAAAAACTAATATTTCTATAGAACCTATAACATTCCAGTTAATATACTAAGTAGTTTACAAATATGATCTTGTTTAACCTTCACTAGCCCTTGGAGGTAAGGATTAATATTATTCCAATTTTTAATTAAGAAAACTGAGGCAAACAGTTATTTATAGAGTTAGTAAATGTCTGAGGTGGGATTTGATCTCGTCTTCCTGACTTTAGGGCCCACCTACCTGTCTATAATAGAATAGTTTAAGAACTTCTTTAATAAATGAAGAATTACTATGAGACTCTCTAAAATCTGTCCCTTCTCCTGACTTGCATACTTCTCTATGATACTGCTATGTTCCCAGACATCAATGCTTGAAACTTCTGTACCATCCTTAACTCTTCCTTTTCCCTATTTCCCTATTCCCCACTATTTAATCAGTTGCCAGGTAGAGAGGATTTGATCTCAGATATTTCTTGCTTTTATCTCCTACTTTTCAGATAATGAAATCATTTTAATTCAGGTACCTTCTGTCTGCAAGATTATAATTGTTTTTCGTGCTTCAAATTTCTCTCCTTTCCAATTCCTCCTTTGTGCTAACATAAAAATAATCTTAATTGCTCTTATACCATTTCCTTGCTCTGAATCCTTTAGTGACTCCCCATTGTTAGAGGGTAAAATACCAACTCCTTAAAATAGAATTCATTGCTCTCCACCACTCTACTTTGGTAGAGTTAGTTCATGATACTCTCATTTGCATAGCTATAACCAATATGGACAGATCATTGATCTCATACTGCCCTCTACTGCCTTTGAACATCTGAACATGGCCTTTCCTGATGCATGGCATAGACACCCTGCCACCACAATAAGTGGTACAATAGGTGGATAGTGATGTCTTGGAGGTCAGAAAACCTGATTTCAAATTTTTACTCAGACAATTTTTGGCCACCATTTGCATCTGTTTCTTTATCTATGAAATGGGAGCAATAGTAATCTACCTTACAGGGTTGCTATGAAGATAAAATGGAATAACATTTGTAAAGTGCATTATAAACCTTAGAGCACCATATAACTGCCAACTAATATTATGACTGTTACTGTTTTTATTGTTATGATCCATTGAAATCATTTTCTGCTTTTCAGATCAAAGTCATATGTACCTCTTCTTTGATAACTTCTCTCTTCCTCTCCCCCTTGAATCTTTCAGTCTACTCAATTAGACCATTCCTATACATATGATCATTTCCATATATCATTTATCTACCTCCCACTATACGTAGTAATTGATTAGATTTAGAAGGGAGAAGGAAAAGGAGAAGGAAGAGTCAAGGATGATTCTAAGGCCACAAACTTGGGTTACTGGAAGGAAAGAAGGACCCTCCAAAAAGCTAAGGAAATTTAAGCTTTTTGACATGAAATAATTAGTTTGGTTTCAAACATGTTGAGGGTGAGGTGCTTATGGGACAGTCTTTTGGAGGTATCCAAAGCAAGCAGCTTGTGAGGCAAAAATAGAAGAATTCCAAGTATGGATCTCTTTCTACCAATGAAGATTGATATCATGCTTAGGGAATTCCATGAGGGCTAAGAGAGGTATAATGACTTATTGGTGATGGTCATACCATTAGAAAATTCCCAAATGGGACTTGTATTAAGAATCAAAGGCTAACTCTCTATCCACTCTACCCCATTGCCTTTCTAAAATTTAACCTAGTCTGTCTGGCTTTAATTAACAAACTGATTATAAGAATTTTCATTAGATAACTTACCAGTCTGTCTTTCTGTAATAATGTTGAGCTCTGTATGAAGTCACACCACCACCAAAGTGAGAATGCCTTAGCTATGGACAGATTTCTCATAACAAAACACATTGCAGATTCATAGTAAGAAAGGTATTCAGAAAATAGTCCCTCAGGAATTGCAGTTGTCCCTTCTAAAATTTATAACACTAAGGATAGCCATATAGGCCTTTTCTCTCATTATAGGGGGGTACTACAGTTCTTCAAAAGTCATATTAAAAAAATAAAGGCCAGTGGTAAGAAAACTGATTTTGGTAACTTTTGTGGCTTCTCACTGCCTCCATATTCAATTAGATCTCACTTTTTCTATGCTAACATAAAAGCTGGTTAATCATATGGTATCAGAAGGATTGGAAGCATGGTAGACAGGTCATTGAACTGGGAGTCAAGAAGACCTGGATTTATCTGGACAAGTTACTTAAGCCCTCTCTCCTAGATATCACTAAAATGAAAATGTTGGGCCCAGTTGCTTCTGGGATCTTTTCTAGCTTCTAACTTGATGATTTGATGATTTCTTTTTTTGCATACCAAATGGATTCAGGTATTTCAGTTGAAAAGGGAGAAATATAGGGCAAAGAGGACAAAAACATTCTTAGTAGGGTCGTGTAGTTATTTGCCTAGGTTCTTAAGCTTGATTTTCTCTCCCACCCCCCATTACCCTTGCTCTGTACCCCAAAAATTCAAAAGGAATATAAACTTAATAATGCTTTGCAATAAAATTCACATTATTGAAAGAGGAGGATAATATTTAAGCATGGGAACCAATGTTCAATAAAGGATAAAATGTCAAAATTAATATTAAATGTTTTAGTATCATTGAGCGAGTTGTGCTAAGAGGATCTAATAACTTTGATTTTTCTGGTGTAAGAAAGAAAAACAACAATGATATATTTCATCTTTTTTCAATAATTTAACATATACCTCATACTATGGACTTCAGTCTATTCTTTCTATATAAGCTCATAGAACACTATGCAGCTAGATTAAAAAGTTTGCCAGAACAAACTTGAAGTGCATGTGGAAAAGTAAGCTTTAAACTTTCCAGTTCAATGTCTATAAATTGAGCAGTGGATCTTTTCACTTATTGCTAAGTGATATATTTTTTTTAAACTTATAGTCAAATAGTCCCTTTTGTGGCCAATAATAGAAAAATACCTCCATTAGGTTCTTTATTGTCCTTTCCATATGGAAATTTGGCATCTCCTTTAAAATGCAATTATCTTCTACTTTTGTTGGATTGCTTTGTAACACTTAATTAATTCTCTCCTTTTAAAATTCAGCATTATTGCCTTCTGAAGGAATTCCAGATTTGAAATAAGAGCTATCCAGAAAAATACCAGGCTAATAATGCCCAAGAGATCTGAATTCACTGTCCATGATTGCATCCCCTTCTGGATTTCTCTTTATGATACTATCTAGTTCAATAGATAATCAGATAAATCATCTAACTTGTTGGTCTAAGTAGTTAATCAGTTAGTCAACAAAAACTTAAAAATTTTTTTTTAAATTTAAGACAATGGGGTTAAGTGACTTGCCCAAAGTCATACAGCTAAGCAATTATTAAGTGTCTGAGGTTGGATATGAATTCAGATCCTCCTGACTCCAGGGCTGGTGCTCTATCCACTGTGCCACTTAGCTGCCCCACTTTTTTGCACATCAGATACTATGCTAAGCACTGAGGATATGATGAAAGGCACACATGGTGTCTGTTCTCAAGGAGCTCATATTTTAATGGAGGAAACAACAGATTAATAACTAGGAATATACAAAGTCCTAGGAAGCACTGGTAATAAGTGGTCATTCCAAGCTTTGAATCCATGTCCTTTGACTCCAAATTCATCATTCTTTCAATTATTCAATAAAAGGCCTGCTATGTGAAAGGCACCGTACTAGGCTCTGGGGCTACCAAGACCAAAATAGTCCTTGCCCTTGTCCAAAGGGAGCATACATTCTATCAGGGGAAACAACATGTAAACTACAAAAATGCATAAGATAATACAGTACAGATGGACAGAGTCTCAGAAAGAAATGTCTTAGCACCTCAGGGGACTGGAGAAGACCTCCTAAATATGGTGGGATTTGAACCAGATTCTGAAGGAAGGCAGGTGAAGAGGATGAGCATTCCAGATATGAAGGACAGCTAGTATATAAAGGCTCAGAGGTGGGAGATTAACAATTTTATGTAAGAAACAGCAAATAGGTTAATAGCTGGATTGTAGAGTATATATGTATAAGGGAACTGAGTGTAAAAAAGACTAGAAAAATAATAAGGGGAAAGGTATGAAGAGTTTTGGATGCCATATTGATCCTCTAAGTAATAGGGAACCCCTGAAATTTATCAAATAGGGGAATGGATTGGAGCTGGGAAAATTTGGCAGCATTAGAGAAATTTGGAAGAGATGAAAGTTTTGGGAGAAAAGATAATGAGATCTGTTTTGATATGTTAAGTTTGAGATGCTTATAGGACATAATTCTATTGGCCATTAGATTGTGAGCTTCTTGAGGGTAGGGACTGTGCTTTGCCTCTTTTTGTATCCCCAGTGCTTAGTAGAGAGCCTGGAGCATAGTAGGCACTAAATAAATATTGATTAATTGATTGGGACTGTAGCTCCAGAGAGACAGTGAGCATAACATAATCTAGAAATCATTTGTTTAAGAAAGTTAATATAGAGAGGAAAGAGAAGATGGTCAGAGGCATATAACCTTGGGACATCCATGATTAGTGGGTATGAAGAATCAGTGAAGGAGACCGAGAAGGAGAAGTTAGAACAGAGAACAATATCAAAAACATAAAGAGGAGAGAGAGTATTCAAGAGGAAGTGCTCAACAGTACCAATTACTGTGGAGAACTCAAAGAGGATGAGCACTGGCTCATCAATTAAGATTGAAGAAAGAAGGATAAAAAGAAAGAAAGAAAAAGAAACAATGAAGCAAGGAAAAAAAGAAAGAAAAGAAGGAAAGGAAGGAATATGGAAAGAAAAGAAAGAAAAAAGAAAGAAAGAAGGAAGGAAGGAAAGATTCACCATATTCATCAATTAAGTGATTACTGGTAGATATATAGAGAGAGAGCAGAAGGATGGACACAATAAACAACTTGCTACTAAAAGCAGAGAAAACCTTTGCTTAAAGTATTCCAGGAGAGAAATACTTCTAGGACTTAAGTCTCCTAGAATAGCATTACACAGTCTAAGAATAATTCCCGGAAGAAATGCTCCTATTACAGAATTCAAGTAGGCATACAACATCCTAAATCATACATTTCCTAAGTCAGAACTTACATACAATTACTAAGTCAGAACTCTTCTAAATCATCACAAATATGGATCTAGAAGGAATTCATTTAAAAATAGGATTATTTTTGAGGAAAGGTATGAATTTTTTGGAATGCAAATGAACACAGGTAGATTTTTCTGGAACTTCATTATTATTTGATATCCATAAAGTATCAATGATAAACGATGTGTACCAGAGCAATAAAATCAGATGTAAATCCTACACCATGGAATCAAACTTAATATTCAAGTATCAGAAGAACTGAGATCATAAGATTATAGATTTAGAAATAGAAGAGACCTTACAAGTCATCTTTCTGTGGACCTCAGTTTCTTTAGAAAGTGGGGGCAGTTAGATGGAGCAATGGATGGAGCACTGGCCTTGAAGTCAGGAGGAGAAGAGTTCAGATACAGCTTAGATACTTGACTTTTACTAGTTGTGAGATTTTGGGTAAGTTCTTTAACCCTGACTGCCTCTCATCCAGGACTATCCTTTGTTGTCCTGATCCACATCTGGTCACTGGACCCAGATGACTCTGGAGGAGAAAGTGAGGCTGGTGACTTAGCACAGTACCCCCTCACTCAAATCCAATTCACGTGCTTGTCATGGCATCATCTCCCTGATGTTATGGTCCTCTTCAAAAATGAAGGGCAAACATTATTATGGGGTTTGGGGCAAGATGACCTCTCAGTTCCTGTCTAGCTCCAATTTGTATATTTTTGACTGGTTTAACTCCTTCATTTTCCAGATTGGATACTGCAACCTTGGAAAGGCTAAATGATTTTCCTAAAGTCACATCATGATAGATTTGTGACTCTAATACATGTCCCTTGAATCCAAATTCAGCAGTCTTCCTACCATCCAACACAAATATTCACATTTTCCCTTTTATTTGGGTAAATTATATGCCAGGAAGTGATTATGTCCTCAATAGCCCTTAATACAAATAAGAACTAACCAAATGAACTATTATTCCCCATGTCCTAAAGAAAGTAAAATGTTGGCAATTTTGAAGAAAGGAAAAAGGGACTGACAAGTGAGCTTATAATCATAGGTCACTTAGCTTTGGCCAGAACAACATAACATTGGGCAAATAGCGCCAGCTGTTCACCCTATGAAGCTTTTCATACATATGCCAACCTTATGGTACCAAAGTATCTTCGAAGAATAAATGGGAGGCATGAGACATAACATCTTTCTAGGAGGAAGTCAGTCCTGGTCAGAACTCAGTGGACCAGAAGAATCACCCTCTTTATAGCCCTATCTAAAGAAACCGCTTAACTGCCATTAAGTTCTGGTAAATAGAAATCTTACACTCCTAAAATATTCAGACAGAGCATTTGGACCTTTTGATTTCTATTAGGAATTTCTGAGAGACTGGTTTTTGTTTTTCACTTGCAACCTATTAGAATATTGTTACTGCCTTTAATGCTTCCCTTTATACCAACAAAAATCCTTCCTACTTTCCCAGACAACTTAAATTCCTTTTACCTAATAAGCATGTAGGATTAAAATTTCAATGTCTCTGTGGGCTTGCATGACACGTCACAAATGTTGTTTGTTTTCTGGGTGAAGTGTGTCTTAGTTACTAGCCTCCCTGGAAGAAGAATTATCCAGCCAGAGGGAAACAAAGGGTGATGCAATTATTCAGGGAATTTCTGAGCATCTAAATAGCCAATCAGGATAATTTATGCAAAAATAACCTACAAATGAGCTTTCAGTGATCTCTGGGATATTTTGCTCTGCACTGGACAAACAGCCCTGGCTGGAGCTGATCATGCTGTTCTGAGATGATCAGCTTCTGGAGAGTGATAACTAAAATGATCACACAACTTCCATCATTCCAAGCTTCCAGAGACTTTATAATGTTTTGTCCTTCATTTTCTCAGAGGACTATAATAGGGAAGTGAAACCACAGCAAGTACTTGAATTGAATTTGAGTAAGGTGGGGCTTTACTAAGTCACCAGCCTCACTATCTCCTCTAGAGCCATCTGGGTGTAATGGCCAGTCAGGAATCAGGATGACTGGCAAGGGTTAAGTGACTTGCCCAAGGTCACACAGCTAGTAAGAGTCAAGCAGTCTGAGGTCTGATTTGAACTCCTGTCCACCTATCTCCAAGGCCAGTGATCTATCCCCTAAACCACCTAGCTATAGACCTGTATTGTATTATACATTACTTCCTCCCTCCCTTTCTCTTCTTTCTTTTGTTTCTACTCTTCTACTTCTACTTCTACTTCTACTTCTACTCTTCCTTCCCCTCTTTTGCTCTCTCTCTTTTTCTTTCTTTTTTCTTTTTTCTCTTTTTCTTCCTTTCCTTTCTTTATCTCTCTGTCTGTCTGTCTCTGTCTTTATTTCTGTCTCTGTCTCTCAATAGGTATTGATATGATTCCAATATAGAAATCTGGTGAGTAGTTTTGATCATTCTACCCAATAGAGAAGAAGCGTTTACAGTGTTAGGATTTGCGAAATAGAGGTAACAGGTATCATCATGAATTTCTAATGTGGCTTAGTGACTAAGATACATATATGCTTGGATTAAGGGACAAGGAGAGACCAACAAGCTTCAACAAGTCTCCACTTCCTGTCTTGCTCTCTGCCTTTAAATTGACTATTTTTTGTGCCTGAAATGGATTCCCTCCTCATCTCCAATTTAATGCAATATTTGGTTTCCATTAGGACTCAGTTCAAGTACAGCCTTCTACATGATATCTTCCCTGGTCCTTTCCAGTGATAGAACATCCCCTCCAGGAACCACCCAGAACAACAATTTTGCGAAGTGTTAGATGTGTACATGTTATCTCTCACACTAGAACACAAACTTCCTGAGGTTAGGAGACTTTCGTTTTTGTCATTATGCTTGACACAGGTACTGGCATGTAGTAATTACTTAATTTTACTTTACTTATTGATTCAATGAAGCAGCAGTTCATGTTGATCAATCAGTCATTTATTAGAGACAGGTAGGTGAGAGAGAGAGAGAGAGAGAGAGAGAGAGAGAGAGAGAGAGAGAGAGAGAGAGAGAGACCTAGACTTGGACTAGAAAGGACTAAGTCCAAATTCAACCTCAGATACTTAAAAATGTATATCCTTTAGCAAGTCATTTATTCTGTCTGCCTCAGTTTTCTCAATTGTAAAATGGGAAATAATAATAGCATGTATTAGGAGACACTGCAGTGACTCAATAGAGTGATGAGTCTAAAGTAATGCAGCCTTAGTCACTTACTAGCTGTGCAATCCTTAGCAAATCATTTAACTTCATTTGTCTAATCTACTGGAGGAGGAAATGGGAAACTAATTCCAGTGTTTTTTCCCAAAAAAATGACATGGGGTCACAAAGAGGACATGAGTGAACAACTGAAAAAACGATCAGCATCTATCTCTCAGAATTGTGATAAGGATCAAATGAGATAATATTTATAAAGTACTATGTAAACATTAAAGCATTATATAAATGTTAATCATTATTATTATTATTAATTATTCTTTAGAGTTGAAAAGGATTTCAGAGGCCATCTAGTTCAATCCCATTATTACATATGTGAGGAAAGTAAGACCCAACAGTATTAGGGATAGATGTATGGCTTTGTAGTATTTGGTCTCTATATTTCATTAGCATTTAATGCCCTTTATACCTTGATTTTAACCTGTCTTCTCAGCCTTATTAAATATGACCAGTATTTTTGGACTCTATCAACCAGTCAGAATTATGTTTTTTGAATGTTCTTCTTACCTGATGCTTCATTTGATGACCTTTGAACTGGCAATCTCTTTTACCTGAGTATATTCTCCCCTTCCCTCTGGCTCTTGGAATCTCCTTCCTTCAAGGTTCAGCTCAAGCATCATTTTTGACATGAAAGCTTTCAAAATTCTCCTAGAAGCTATCTCTTCTGCACACATGTATATATAATTTGTCTCAAAAAAAATTAGACTCCTTAAGAGCATGAGAAGTTTTCAAATTTGTTTCTCCAGAGCTTGTCAAAGTACCTAGTATATAATGGATGATTTTTTATTAATAATTTTATTTGTTAGAGGGGAGGACTTTATATGTGTATATCTCTCTCTATATTTATATGTTGATAGATATTTGTGATTATATAGGTATGTATGTATATATTTATAGTTCATTCTGTCTTTTTTTCAGCTGTGTCTGACTCTCCATGACTCCATTTGGGGTTTGCCTTTTCCTTTTCTAGTCTATTTTATGGATGATGAAACTGAGGCAAAGTTAAGTGACTGATCCAGGCTCACACAGATATTAAGTGTTTTAGGACAGATTTGGATTCAGGAAGATGAATCTTCTTTTCTCTGGGTCTATCACTCTATCTACTATGATGTCACCTAGATGCTCCTGCATGCATGCATGCATACATACAGATTGGTATGGGTATGTATGCACATAGACACAATTTTTTGACATAAAAATGATAGTAATAAAATATATCCACATACATTCAATTATACATATATAATATGTATGGGATATATTCAGAAAGGACTGTGATATAAAACAAAAGGAATCAATGAAATATTTAAAAAAAGGAGAAAACCATTACTAAGTAAACACTATTAAAATAGGAAACCTGAAACAAGTAGAAGGAATATGGCCACAGGGGAAACACATGAACATTTTTTTCAAGTAAAATCTCAGATAAAGAAAACAAGTTAGACTCACCTGCACGACACCTGTGCAAGAATCCAAAAAGATGCAGCCTTTAGGTTCTTTGGATATTTTCTCATCTTTGTAAAAATTCATAATGTAAGAGTTATCTGGCAACTGAGTCAGCTGAAAGTACCGCTTTTTAAATGACTTAAGTCAAAAAAGAAAAAAAAGAAAATTATAATTGTTTGGAGTTATCATAAAATATTTTTCATAGAAATTAAAATATTTAAAAATATCATTGCCTCACTTTATTTCTTGGACACTGTTCTGGGAAAACAATCATATATGTTGATAAATAAGATATGAAGAGTGACAGGAATATAGTCACATACGAGCAAAATCATTTCTGCTGTGACTTCTAGTTGGGCTGCCCTCAAGGATAACTACAGTAAACCTGGATAATGATGACTTGCTTACCCGGACAGTGATGCTATTATTGACTGTGCTGTTAAAATTCCCTTTGTAAAGCCAGCCAGACTTGAAGACTCCTGGTCCTCCTGGTCCTCCACCTCCTTTGGAAGATGAGTGAGATGCACTGTCCTGTACAAATGATATCCATAATAATGTGATGATTTCTTTTATTAACATGAGATATAAAGATGAATTCATGATCTGGGATGTTATTAGAATACCACGCTTGCAGAATGCAACCTGTTTAGGGCTTAGTAAATAAATTAAAGAGTAATTTGGGCCAAAGAGATGTTCTTTAGAGTCATACAAGTAGGAAATGTCAGAAATGATATTTGAACACAGTTTTTTTTAACTCCAAATCCAGAACTCAAATACTAAACCACATTGCTTCTGATATTGGAGGCATCTAATTTTAAATAGATGAAATACTTTTCTCTATCTGAATTGTTGTTAGTTGTTAGACAATAGGGTCTAATAATGTTGTTGTTACAAAGGTAGAACATAGTCCAGGACACTGTTAGCTACTTATTTCCCTTAAATATTTATTCTTTTTTATTTTAAGGCAAATGGGGTTAAGTGGCTTGCCCAAGGCCACACAGTTAGGTAATTATTAAGTGTCTGAGACCAGATTTGAACCCAGGTACTCCTGACTCCAACGCTGGTGCTTTATCCACTACGCCACCTAGCCGCCCCTTAAACATTTACTCTTAAACAGTCAACTTATTAGTGCATTGTTGGTGGAGCTATGAACTCATCCAACCTTTCTGGAGAGCAATTTGAAGCTATGCCCAAAGGGCAACAAAAATGTGCATACCCTTTGATCCAGAAATACCACTACTGGGTCTATACCCTGAAGAGATGATGAAAAAGGGTAAAAACATCACTTGTACAAAAATATTCATAGCAGCCCTGTTTGTGATGGCAAAGAATTGGAAATCAAGTAAATGTCCTTCAATTGGGGAATGGCTTAGCAGGGAAGCCTGGAGGGATGTGCATGAACTCATGCTGAGTGAGATAAACAGAACCAGAAAAACACTGTACATCCTAACAGCAACATGGGGGCAGTGATCAATCTTGATGGACTCGCTTATTCCATCAGTACAACAATCAGGAACAATTTGGAGCTATCTGCAATGGAGAATACCATCTGTATCCAGAGAAAGAACTGTGGAGTTTGAACAAAGACCAAGTACTATTACCTCTAATTTAGGGGGAAAAAACTGATATCTTATTGTCTGATCCTGCTATCTCTTATATTTTATGTTTCTTCCTTAAGGATATCATTTCTTTCTCATCACATTCAATTTGGATCAATGTATACCATGGAAACAATGTAAAGACTGGCAAATTGTCTTCTTTGGGGGGGTTGGGGGAGGGAAGTAAGATTAGGGGAAAAATTGTAAAACTCAAAATAAATAAAATATTTTAAAAAACAGTCAACTTACTTCATCTTTATCAGCATCTTCATGATCAACTTCAAAAGAATGGGAAGGTAGTTTTTCTGGTCTAAATTCTGTTCTGAAATAAAGATAATAGAAATATAGTGGTAATAGATCATTAAAGTAAGACAAAGATAATAGAAATATTCATTTTATTTTTGGTTTCCTTTTGTGCGTTGTCTTCCCCCTTTAAGTTTTAAGCTTCTTGAGGAAGGAACTTTCTTTTTCTATTTGTAGCTCCAGGACTTAGCATAGCAGCTGGCACATAGTAGGTGCTTAATAAATATGGCTGATGAATTGATTTCAGATTAGTTGTGGGACCTGCATCAGTGATAAAAGTTTCCAAAACAGAAGTTTACCATACAAATAAATCGTAGATGTTAGTTAGAATAAAACATATCTCTTAGATCAGGGAACCTCCGAATTAATAAAAAAACAAATAATTATATTGTGCAGAACATATTTGTTTTTAATTGTATTTATATACCTTCATGGCTTTGTATATTTTATTTATGTATTTAAAAACATTATTCTGGGAAGAAATAGACTTTACAATATATAAAACTCCTAGTTTATATAAAGGAAGATAGTTTTTTTATTTGTCCCATTTAAGGCTATCTTCACTTGTGAAAAATAAATTTCAATAGATTCAAGTGTCATAATTAAGGCCAAAGACTAACAGTTCAAACAGAGATGCTGGAACAGTGGTATCACTGAATACTATTCTTTTGCTTACACCACTAGGCTGTGCTGCTTCCCTAATTAAGACTTCACAATCAGTGTTATTCCAGAATTGCCCATTAGTGCCCAAAGGTTCTGTTTGAGCTAGAGCATCCAGAAAAATCCCTTAACAATTATATCACCCTTGTAAGGTTACAACAATATCATAGACCCAGCTCTGTAAAATGGAAAATGGATTCCACAGAGTACTTTTTAAAGTATGTGTATGATTTCTATAATAAGCCTTTAAAGGGAAACAAACAAACAAACAAACAAAAAGAGTCAAGCATGTCAACATTTCTAATAGACATTTGGTTTTAGGAATAAAGGACTGTATCCATAGTTCTTTCTATTAGGATATTTCTAGACAGAACCACAGACTTTCATTTGGGAGCTAGAAAGCAGAATCAAATTCCATTTTTCCTCACAAAATTTTCACTCATACATAAAACATTACTGTTAGGTCAATTACAAAAAAAAGGGGTTGGGGATACACTCCATATAAGTGAAAAAACAGGACTACTTTATATTTGTATTTATTGAATCTTCACTAAATGGTCTCAACGTCCTTTTTAGATGTGATTTAAGAATGTATTCTAAATATGTATTTCAATTTAACATAGTTGCCTGTTAATAAAAATCACAGTTTTAAGATTTGCCAAACACTTAATGTATATATATATATATATATATATATATATATATATATATATATATATATATATATGTTCTTTTGCTTAAGATTTGGGTCAAATGATTGAGATGAGTGATACAGGTATTATTACTCTTATTTTACAAATGAGGAAATTGAGGCTCAGATTGGTTTTGTGATCTTCATGTGGTATTAGAAGCAGTATAAGAGGAGGAATCTGTCCTGAGTTCTTCCTAAGTCAAAATCATGCTCTATCCATGAAGCCATACTTGTAAAGGATGACTTGACTTCTCAAAGCTTCCAAAGTAAGTTCCTGAATGGGAAAAGTGAGATCAGTGCCACTTTTTCTTCACTCCTGCTACAAAGATACCTCTGGTCTAAAGTGGAAAAGGATAGAAATGCTAGAATAGAGCAAGGAGAATTAATGATCGGAGGTCACAATTAGGGTTCATGGACAGTCAGATTCGTATTTGTTCTCTGAAAGCCAGGTAAGGTGCACTCCTTAGAGATGTGAGCAAAGAAAAGATGTCAGTTGAAGAACCCAATCATCATTAAGCATCCTGGATCATAGGGGCAATTCTTATGATTCTTATAGTGCAAGTTGAGAGGAATTACTGTTGAGCTGGGGGACATCCCAATTCTCAGCTCTTCCATTCCATTCCATTTTGTAGATGAGGAAGCAGAGTCCCCAAGAGGTAGTTGACTGTCTTTGTGGATAGAGTGCTGGGTCTGGAGTCAGCAAAATCTGAGTTCAAATCCTACCTTCAATATTTGCTTGCTGTATGATCTTGGGTAAGTCACTTTGCCTCAGTTTCCTCAATTGCAAAATGGATACATTAGCACATCTACCTTTTAGGTTTATTGAATAAATCAAATAAAAGGTTTAATACAGAAATGTTCATCTAGTTTCCTTCCTCCCTAAAGTGATTTACCCTTCTCCATCCTGACCTCTACACTGCACAGAGGAATATGTAGCAAAGACAGGGGAAAACTGGGGGTTTTGAGATCAGAGAATTTGACTCTAAATATAGGACTCTTGTTAGGATGTCACCTAGTTTGGTCAGACCAGCCTTACAGTCACCAGAATTGTAAGCTACTCTATGTATGATCCATCATTCAACAAGTATTGATTAAGCAGAAGGTTAAGTAATAAGTGAAATGGAGAGGAAATCAATGCAAGGAGTATAGATTGCTTTTTTCAGCTGACCAATTTAGATTCTTTTTTGATGGGATATTTTAATAAGGAGAGGGCAGAGAAGAGGAGGTGACAGCACAGGGAGAGTTCTCCAGAGGAGAGATGAAGATGGCAGAGAAATGGAAGCAATAACAAAGTCAAACCTCCCCTTATGAATTTTTCTAAAGACTTGGACCAATTATATTTATTTTCCAGCATTCTCTTTCATGATTATAACTTCTGGTTTTCAGAAATGATTGCTTTCTAGAAACGGTAAACTAGATCTTCCCCCCTCTGTTTCTAATAGCTGTGGGGAAGGCAGGAAGCAGGACCCTCTGAAATAACATTAGCATATCCACTGGGGAAGGCTGCGCATGACCTACGACACTTTGAGAAATGAGAAATCAAAACCAGCTTTAATGAAAGTCTGGCAGAGGGGTGGCCACTGTGGACCAATGGAAAGGTCACTGGACATGGAGCTGGAAGAATTATAGTGAAATCTGTTTCTCTTACTATCAGTATGACTTGGGCAAGTCGAGTCACCTGATAATCTCAGGGTCTCAGTTTCTTCATCTCTAAAACAAAAATATGGATCCAGAGAATCTCTGAGTTTCTCCCTAGTGCTAGAATATGATTTTTTTCTAGCTTCTTGACCAAGATGTTTTTCACAAAAATGTTAAACAAATAAATTCAGGAGAAGAGTATAGTTTTTAAAGGGAGATGAGTAAGAGAACTGACCTCAAATCAAGGTTAAAATATTTTATGCATCCTAAAAGGTCAGAGCAGCTATAGTGGATAGAGAATATTGGGCCTAGAATAAGGAGGAGCTGAGTTCAAATTAGGCTTCAGAACCTACTAGTTGTGAGACCCTGGGCAAGTCATTTAAGTCTCTTTTCTTCAGTGTCCTCATCTGTAAAATGAACTGGAGAAGGAAATGAAAATCACTCCTGTATCTTTGCCAAGAAAATTGCAAACAGGAGTCTTAGATATCTAATGAGTCACAAAGATTGAAGTGTCATATGTTCCATGTAATGGAGGTAAAAAGATGACATCCATTGCAAAGCCTTCTGAATGGTACAGGAATCAGTGTAGGACTTTAAAGATAAACCACACTGCAAGCTGGGATTAATTTTAGGACTGAAACACTTTTTGCAATGACAAATCTGAGGAAAGTAAAAATTAGAAAATGATTTTGACAGACCAGCAATGCCAGATGATGAAATTCTGGTTAATCACAGGGACATTCAGAAGAAAATCAGAGTTTGTGAGATGTGACTTTCAAGAGGCAAACTTGAACTAGTTGTGAGAAACTGAGTGTACCACTGGGATTAATCTTTCCAGGAATTAATCTAAGAGTCTTTTTTAAAGCAATTCTATTTGGATATATGTTAGGTTGAGGCTATTTTCCACTAGAAATGAAAATTGATGCTTGAGATTTCTCTTTTTTTCCCCTTTTTTTCCCCTGAGGTTGTAAATGATAGTCAAAAGGAGGTTTTTGTTTTCCCACTGAAAAAAAACTGTGCCAAAAAGATTAGCTTTTCTGCTTTTTTGTTAAACTGTTCGTAGGCCATGTTCTATGCAAAGATTATGCTGCTGTGTGTCAGTGTTCCTGAAAAATATGTTGGTGTTTTTCTTGTTGACAGTATTGATTTGATATTATACATCTAGCTGAAGAGATATTATGACAATAAAGGGTTAAAAATTACTTCTTCTTGGGGTATGCTCTCCATGGAAAACAATTTGTTTGGGGTTTACCTATTCACAGGAAGGGTGAAGGTATCACATAGACATTATGATATGGTAAGGATACTGTGTAGAAATTCAATTATGGGCCGATGAATAAAGAGTTGAATGAGGAAGGGTAATCACATTATGTAAACTGTCTGAAACAATAGCACATTCTATCATTTCCAAAGAGAAACTTTAAAATGTAATTATTTGGGACTTGTTTAGCAACTCCCCTACTGTAGATCTGGAACCCGTGAGAAACATAGAGGTTTTCCTCGTGAACAGTGACTGAAGATGAGATGAGGAGCATGTAAGTAGCATGAGCATCACGTGCATTATCTCATACTCATTATTTAAGGATAATATCACCTTTAGCTGCTTAGGATGAAGAAGCAATATGTAGGAATGGAATGCAGATTGTCACCTTTACCTATACTAATATAGTATGTAAATCTAGCTTCTTTTTCAAGGGTATAGAGAAGCAAATCCACTTAACAAATGATGAATCTTTTGAGTTCTGGTTAGTGGAAGATAAATGAAGGAAGGGAAGGACATTGAATCCCCAATTTTTGGTGTCATTAGGATAGGGATTGAATCTTTGATTTCATTAATAAATGGAACTTCTAGGTTGATTGTCAATAGAGACTGTCATAGTGGTTAAGCATTAGGAATATGAATACAATCAAAAGACAGTCCATGCTCTCAGAGCTTACATTTTACCTAAAAGGAAGTAGAGGGGCTTAGGGTGAGGAAAGGGAGAATGGACTCACAAGGGGCCCTGGTGGACAATTCTGGAGATTCAGAAATGAAGCTTAAAGAATAATGAATACATGGTGGTCCTGGGCCCTTTCCTCAAAATATCAAGATTCTATTATACTTTTAGCTATATGTAAGATGATCAACTGTAAATGACTTAGCTATTCTCAGCAATACAAAGATCCAAGATAATTCCAAAGCATTTAAGATGAAAAAATGCTATACATTAACAGAGAAAGAATTGATGAAGTATGAATGCATATCAGAGCAAACATTTTAAAAACTTTCCTTATTTTTATTGTTTTTTTGGTCTGTTTTCTTTCATAACATGACTACTATGGAAATATATTTTACCTGTTTGGACATGTATAAATCATATCAAATTTCTTGCCTTCTCAGGGAAGGAGAATGGAAGGGAAGAAGAATTTGGAACTTAAAGTTTAAAAAAAATGGTAAAATTTGTTTTTAATTCAATTGTGGGAAAAATAAAATACTCAGTAAATGATTTTTAAAAAGGGAACTAGTTACTCAGAGGAATGGACTATAGGGGCAGGGTGAGCATTCAGGGTGAGATGGCCACTGTGTAATGATGGAAAAAGCCAAGAGTCAGGACTGACACCTGGAGAGGAATGAATATCTAAAAATGAAGATTCTCAAGAATACACAATAGATTAGTGTAGATAACATTCAGAAAGCCTTTGTTCTTCAATCCCCGTTAATATGAAGAAGAAAAGACCTCTGATTCTGTTACTCTGTTATATGCTTCTTCCTGAAGGAAAGGCTGGTTCAGATGGTGGTATTCAGAAGAGATATAGAAAGGGCAAAACAAATGGATAGTTTTCATTTGACCCATGTAGTCAGGGGCTTAATAGGTTAATTACAAGGGTGATCTGTGACTCAAAGCTCAGCAAAAATGTCACCTTGAATATTTAGGTTTTAGATTCCTAGTAAAGATACTTGGGGGCAGGTAGGTGGTGTAGTAGAGAACTAGGCTTAGAATTAGGAAGACTCATCTTCATGTGTTCAAATCCAGTCTCAGACACCTACCTCTACCTCAGTTTTCCTATCAATAAAATCAGCTGGAGAAGGAAACAGTAAGTCATTTCAGTATATTTGCCAAGGAAAACCCCAAAAGGGGTTGTGGAGAATCAGACACAACTAAAGCAACTGAGCAATAATATAAACAAAGGATGTTTGAAATGAGAATGGCGAATAAAGGGGAAGTGAATAAATAAGACAAGTTCCAGAATCAGACTATCAAGAAGTTCATGCCACAAAAAAAGTTAAGAACCTGTACCTTAAAGGGTAATTCAAGAGAAGTTTGGCTTTGGTGATTGATTCTTCAGTGCTTGGGGAATAGAAGACTGTAAGAGGAAGTAACTCAGTAAAAGGATTCATATTTCCTCACTGCATGAGTGCAATGTGGGATGTACTAAAGAAAGAATGGACATGCCTCAATGACTTTTTTGAGAATGGTATTATAATTATTATTAATAATAATAAAAATAGCATTTACTTGGGCACAAGGTAATTTATAAATATAAATATTACCTCATTATATCCCCACAAGAACAAGGTAGTTTCTTTTATTATCCCTAATTTACAGATAAGGAAACTGAGTCAGATAGGTTAAATAATTTGTTCAAGAATCTGACTTAGAATTTAAAAACATATGATTCCAGGTCCAGCATGCTATCCATTGAATCATTTATTTGCTTATATTGGAAAAGTGCTCATTTTAAGAGAAAAAAATGCCTCAGGGATGCCAATTTCCCAAACTCTCTGTAACTAAACACAGGGAATACAATTTTGAATAAGAAATGACTAGAATTAAACATGTGAAGAAGGAATTGCAAACCATACCAATGTCTTTGCCAAGAAAATCCATGGACAGCATGGTCCATGGATTCATGAAGAATTTAATGCAACTGAACAATAACAAAGTATGAGAAGAAAAAGCTGATCAATAGAAATAAAGTTTGGGAGGCCTCCTTCAATGTGGTATCACTAAAAAAATTACATTAATGTTTTATAACTAGGTACCTTCTTCATTTTCTCTCATGAAACACAACTTCCTTCTAATAAGTTTTTAAATATGTGAAAAACCAATGAAGAAAGCAACAAAGCTGGGGAAAGACAGCTACCCAAGAGCATGTTGGTCTTCTCTTGCTTTGTCATGCATGCTAAATTCCCAACTGGCTGCTCTACCTGTCTCTGGCAGGTAGAATTCAGTTTACTATCTGTCAGAGCAAGAGTCAGAGGGTGCTATCTGCTCATATTGGAAATTGAACTACATGTGCTCAGATTTAGAATTATATAACCCTGAGCTACTTTAAAACCAAAATCTTCCATTTCTCTCTGGGATAACAAGTCTCACAGTGGCCTAAAGAAAAAGTTGCTTAGTTTAACAATTAATTTCTACCACTAGAAAACACCCAACATTTCCTATTTTAGTTTAGCAAAAAAGGGGAATGCCCTGTGAGTAGGAAAAAAAAGGAACTTCTCTATGAGTTGTAGTTTCCTCAATTTTCCCTCTATTTTAAAGCATAATAGTTCTATGATATCAAGAATATTAGTTTTCTTTGCACAAAATATTACAAAAATTCTGTCTAAGAAAGAACTGATAAGATTTTTTTGCATTCTCTCCATGTAGCTGCAATTCTTTCTAGGTAGTTGTCATAGAACATTAGATCTGGAGTCAAGAAGATCTGAGTTTAAATCTACTATTATCTGGGTAACCCTTCAAGTCTTCCTCAGTTTCCTCATCTGCAAATATGATAATTTAGCACTTATCTCCCAGGGTTGTTGTGAGGGGAAAATGAGATAACAATAAATATTATGGTCTTCATTTAAATTTATGATTACTTTAAAACATATCTGATTTTCCTTTTGAAAATTTCCTTCAAGAAAATTTTATTACTCTATGGCAAATGTCTTCTTGGTATCAACTGTCTTTAGTTAAATGAGGGGAAACACTGAATTAATTATTTTAGTCATGATTTTTAGCTGATGAATTTTTCTTGCCCATAAGATAAAGATTCACAATTTTCTATGGTTTTCATAGCTTATGTAAATAGTTTCATTTTTGATCAGTGAAATTAAACCTCACAAAGTAGAAAATATGTTTTTCATTGACCTCTCATCAGTCCAAAAGGTTAATCTTTTTATATGATGGTCTGATGGTGGGTGGGGTTATCGTATATGTCCATTAAAGCTTTTAATAGATGTAGAGATCCTAGAAGAGAGAATGATTCTCTTGAGAATAGAGGGCAGAAATATTCCATCTAGGACTACTTCACATTCAGTCTCTTAGTTTTAAGGACACTGTTCTCAAGATGAACCACTTCCTGGTATATACAATTATTTTTAAAAAAGGGGAAGTCTTCCTCTGGTGAAAAAACTTGGTTTTTTAGTTGTTACTTTAGATGCCATATGATAAAACTGAATGAGGGAGTTTGATGTAAAAGGGCAAAAAAAGAAAAACTGACTCATGGAATATGGTCACCCATAAAGGCTCACTTATATTCACTGTGTACCAGGGATCCACCTAGCATTGGGTAATGTGAAGTCAGACACAGGGTGATGAACATAGTTCAGGGTTGTATTTTTTTAATAGTTAAGTTCATTTTTGAAACTTTGAACAATGACTTAGAATGGAAGACAAATATCTCTCCATCCATATTGTTGGAACTATGAGAATTTGGGGAATCTTTTAAGAATGGTGATGTTCTAGTGATCAAAGAGAGAATGCCCTCTGGTAGAATTATATTCATAGCATTTCCTTTAAAAGATAGCAGGTTCAATTTTCATTCTTTTTTCACATTCCAGAGATCTCTATATTAAGAGAAGCATCTCCTAAAGAAAATCATTCATGAAAATACTGGACATTTCCTAAGTATCTATTATGTGCCAGTTACTGAATGGGATGCTAAAAAAAAAGATAAAAATGAAATAGTCCCTGTCCTCAAAGAACTTACATTTTATCAGGAGAGATAACAGGTTTCCATAAAAAATGGAGGGACTCAGTCCTTCTAGCACACACAATCTTCCCTACTTAATGCCATTAGTACACATAAAATATACAAAATCAGTAGATATGAAATATATAAAAATAAAGTCAATACAACCTGTTTTACATGGGAGAGGAATTAATAGCTGAGATTCTGGAGAACTAAAAATAGGTTGTTTTACTTGGGCTGAACTTTGAAGAAAGCTGGATAGTCTAAAAAGTTTAAGTGAAGAGAGAGTGCTCTTCAGGCATGGAGGACAGCCAATGCAAAAGCCTGCAGATGGGAGACTGAATAGGAAAACTGTGAAAAACCATAGAAAATTCTGAGTCTTTATCTTATGGGCAAGAAAAATCCATCAGTTAAAGAACATTCCTATAGTAATTAAAATAATATTTTTAGCACTTTCCTCTTACATCATCATAGCCACCATTAATATCACCATCATTACCATTATCCTGTCATCATCATCATGATCATCATCATTATCCTTGCTGATGATTACATGACTTGAAAGAGGCAAAGACAGGATTCAAACATGTTTTCTGACTGTAAATCCCAGGGCACTTTTCAATGTCTTACACTCTTTGGCATCCTCAGGTTTCTAGAATAAATTAAATAAACTTTCCTAATAGCTATTTTCTCACTGTAATGAAAATACTGTAAGACCTGTACTCTAGTCACAATACTGCTACTTACTACCTTTTAATCTTGGATAAGAAACATAACCATTTTGGGCCTCAGTCTCTTCATCTGTAAAATGGGAAATTTATATGAATTATATGACCACTGAAATCCCTTCCATTTCTAGATTTAGGATGTAATGGTCTTAAGATAAAATCTGTTTGTTTGTTTTCAGTTTGTTTTGTAAGGCAATGGGATTAAGTGACTTGCCCAAGGTCACACAGCTGGGCAGTTATTATGTGTCTGAGGCTGGATTTAAACTCAGATCCTCCTGACTCCAGGGGCCTGGTGCTCTATTCATTGTGCCACCTAGCTGCCCAAATCATTCATTTTGCGGTTTTTTAAAAAAAATTACTTATTTAAGGCAATGGGGTTAAGACTAAGATAAAATCTGAAGGATGTACCATAATCTAAATCTTTGCTGGTGTCATTGACCCCACAAGTGGTACCAGAGATTTGGAGATAGCAGTTGTTCACTTGTCTTGTTTGCTCTCTTGGAATATTAATCACATCAGGCCATGGTGCTAGTGACTGATGCCATTTGGTTGACATTTGCTATTCCAGGGTAGAAAAATATAGATCAACAGAATCTGAATTCTGCCCAAAAGGCTCTGTCCCTGGAAATCTTTGATTTTAGTTCAAGCATCCTTGCTTCTTGTATATCTGAGGGTGAGAGCATAGATCAGGGGTGTGAAACAAGAATCAGTATCTCAAACTGAGAGGTCACACAACATTTTACAATATTCTTCTACCTTCACCTGATGGATTTCAAGGAATACAATGGAAGAAGCAAATCTGAACTGCTCACCAAACCTCCATTGTTGTTAATCAGTTAAGAGGTCTATGAAATAACTCAATTTTGGCTTCACACATACACAAAAGAGATCACACCTCAAATTTAAGGCTTGAAAGGACAAAGATAGGAATGAGAAAAGGCTCTTACTGTGGCAAATGGCGAATGTCTCCCGAATATTTTTCATATTTGTAGTTCACTACATACCACTTGGAACTGTAAAATTTGCAAGCCTATAAAAAAGAAATAAAAATAATTTAATTTTTTTCAAATGAGGTAAAAAAAAATAGCAAGAGGGACCAATTCTTTTTACACTGGATCTTTCATTATTCTGATGATGGGGGGCATATTTGTTGGTTGTAGGGTACTTTGGGACTCTCCTTTGGGACAACTAAGGGTGCAGAGAATCAAGTGTAGAACTGCTAAGCTTGGGGACTATTAGGGCTCAATTCTCCCATTCCCCAATGCCTATAGTGTAATAAAATACCAAATGATAATACCCCTCCTAATAATAATGACTAACCTTTACATCATGCTTACTTTTTGGTAGTCACTGTGCTAAGTGATTTGTAATTATCATATAATTTGATCCTGGTTTCAACCATGGGAGACAGAGGCTACTTTTTTTCCTCATTTTAAAGTTGAGGAAAGTGAGGCAAATAGGGGTTAAAAGTGACTTGCCCAAGGTCACACAGTTAATAAGTGTCTGAGGCCAGATTTGAACTCAGGAATTCCTGATTCCAAGTCTGGAATCTGAAATTTCTGAAAGTACACAATGCAGCAGAAGCTAGAGTGCAGGGTTTGGAGTCTTAAATACCTGAGTTCAAATGTGACCCTAGGGGTGGCTAGGTGGCGCAGTGGATGAAGTGGATGTAGTGGATGCAGTGGATAGAGCACCAGCCCTGGAGTCAGGAGTATCTGAGTTCAAATCCGGACTCAGACACTTAATAATTACCTAGCTGTGTGGTCTTGGGCAAGCCACTTAACCCCACTGCCTTGCAAATACTAAAATAAACTAAAAAAAAAATCTGACTTGAGATTCTTTCTAGCTATGTGACCCTTTACAAGTCACTTTACCTCTATTGGCATTCAAAATCATCAACTGTAAAAGGGGGATAATGATTATTTTGTATTTATATTACTTATTTTATATAAAATTATTATTTTGTAACTACATTACAAAACTTTACAAGATTATTGTGAGGATCAAATGCTATAACATGTTAAGCATTTTTTTTTGTATCCTAAATCATTGTATAAGTGCTTGCTTAGTATTGTTATTACCAAAAAATGTCATCAGAGTTTAGGGCTTGAAAAGATCTTAGATATCATTTAGTCGAGGCAATTGGGGGCCAAGAAGTTAAGTGATTTGTTTGCTGCACCAATATAACTTTTTTATTTAGGAATATTTTATATTTCCCATCAAAATCAAGTCAAATGCCAGCATTTTTGAGAAGTATCATTTAGATTATTTATTCAATTTCTCCTTGTCATGGAAGGGCTAATTTAATCATCTCTGAATCATCCCAGATATACTAATGTATAATCTGGCCACAGAGATAGTTATTCACCAGTCTTCCTTGTCTTTTCTTTCCATTACTTAATAGCAATGAGTTATGAATGATGTTCCTCATATTTAAGCCAAATCTCTCATTTTTATCTCAGTCTTTTTTGTTCTGACCTCAGTGACTAACCCTTATTCTTTTTATAGCATTCACTTTACATAAATATTCAGTTTCCCTATTGTCTTGTAAAGTAAAACGCAGTTCTCTTAACTTTCTTTTCTTGACTTTACCCAAAGGAGGTAATAAATGGAGAAGAGAAAAATAGATTTAGAAAAAAATCTAGCTTAAATAGATTAAATCAGATAGGTTAATAGAACAATAGTGCTATGTATACAACAATGCTATGTATCTTCTGAAAAGAGAATATAGATTAATCAATAAATATCTATTTAACCTCAGAATGAATAGGTCAACACTGAATCTTTGCTAATAGAATGGTTGGTCAGCTAATGTCAACATTAACTGGTGATGGTTCTTTTAAGAAAAACAAAAATAAAATTAGAGGAAAACTATTACAATGTGTGAAGATCTATGCAGCAATAACAAGGGGGTGTCAAATTTACAAAGTCTTATATATCATATCCTAGAAATGTATTCAATTTAGAACTGGAGGATCTGGGTTCAGATCTCAGTCCTGACACCTTGAGCTTATGAAACTTACAACAAATTCCTAAATCTTTGTGAATCTCATTCAACTGATCTCTACAATGAAGAGGTGGGACTAGATGATCTCTTTGCTCCTTACTGACCCTAAACTCATGAACCTATGATAGAGCTTTTGCCAGAAAAGGCTATTTTTCCAGTTAAAGCCAACAAAATGTTTTGCTGAGATAGGGGAAAGGAGACAAATATTCATAATGCAGAGGAGACTTCATTCAGAATGGAAGGTCAGAATAACCTCTCTGTAGCTAATGAAGGAAGTAACTAGAATGAGAAAAAGCATTCTGGTACCCCCAAACCTACAGATATCTCAGGAAATCAGCACAAAGTGGAGAAACTGAGGTAGTTTGTGAAGTAAAGGAAGCTGAGGATTAATGAAGAGAGAAAAAGACTCATTGTATAATGACTAATCTTGGTTATAAAGAATAGATTATACTATTTGCTCTTCTCTTTTCAGAGTTAGGGGACTAGAGGAGTAGATTGTGACATACTTTTCAGAGTGAATTGTGATGCATGCTGTCACATAGATCTATTTAATTGGTTGAATTTTCTTAACTTTTTCATTGTAATGAAAAGTACACTGATTGTACTGGTATATTGAGACATGATAGGTATTTTAAAAAGGAAGGTAATAGAAAAAGAGCATTTTTCAAAGATTGAAAGGAAAGAAACAGGAAGACATGAACATAGAAGTAAAAAAGGATAGAAGGATGAGATAGAAAAAGAGATTGGTCTGCCCGGAGGAAACAAATAGAAAATGTAGGGAGACGTAATACAATGGAAAAGATGTTATATTGAGCATGTCAATCTTTTGGAAAGGTACAAATAAATTATCTTTGAGGTCCTTCCTCCTCTATAGCATGTGATTGGATTTTCAGAGTTTGTTAGCTTAACTAAATTGGGCCCACTCTGTGCAATTATGTGGCTGGTTTTTTACTCAGTAGAGGCTGTCTCATTGAAAAACTGAAGGTCTTTCAGGGCCTCAGGGTCATAGCTACGAATATCAGACTTCTTTGTCCAGGACTTCAACTTTAGAAAGAGTAGGCCTCAGAGCTGAATTTTCAATGACTGCCATCTACCACCCTCAGGACATTCTCTCAACATTGCTTTACTTAATACCAGATTTGACCCTTTTTCTTGTGATTTGCCTTTTATTCCTAAAACTGGAGCATTGGGAGGACAAAAAAATCAATTCAGTTAATTATACTCTGGTTAATGCAGGTTTATTTTGACTATCTTAGAGAAAACCCAAGATGCTTTCCAGAAACCATAAACATTTCTCCTTTCCAGTTATGGTATTTGGAAAATGCTATGCATAAAAGCTTATTCTCTGTTCTTTGTTACAACCCACATGCTCTCACTATGATCATTAAAAGCTATTATAATTAAGACAACAGCTCCTCTTTGTCCAGAAACAAGTTGACCCGGCTCATTACAAATTCATGCTTTTAGTCCACCCCTGTGTTCTAATCTCTTCAAGGCAATTGCTATCTGCCTTCCTTGATTGTTTACACTTCACAGACTATTTCAAGCTGGTTTAGATCATAAATTCCTTTTTTCTTTTTTTTCTGAGATAATCAAGGTTAAGTGACTTGCCCAGGGTCACAGAGCTAGTAAATGGCAGAGTAGATGAAACACTGGACTTGGAATCAAAAAGGATTGGATTCCAAGCCATCCACAGATATTTGATGATTCATGGAAAGTCACTTAATAGCTCTGTGACTCAGTTTCCTCTTTGTAAAAATGGCTTAATATTAGTCCTACTTCAAAGATTTCTGAGGATTAATATATATAAAATGCTCTGCAAACTCAAAGAGCTGTATACTGCTTGTAATTAATAATAATTTTATTTTGGAATAACAGGAGCCACTGGAATTTACTGAATAATGGAGGAGGATATAATTAGAATTATGCTTTAGGAAAATGAATTAGAGTGAGAAGAGAAGAGACCAATTAGAAGAGTATGACAATTGCCCAGGTAATAAGTAATGAAGTATTGAACTAGAGCTGTAGCCCTGTGATTAGAGAGAAGACAGATAATGTTAGGAAGATAGAGACAGCAATGAGGAAACTCAGAGAATTTAATTGATTCCCCTAAGGTTGAAACTATGTTAAGTATCAGAGAAAGGATTTGAGCCCTTAATTTGTGACTCTACCAGTACAACATACTGCATTTACCCTCTGAATCTTGCATTTCCCCTTTCCATATTTAGGAGTTTCAAATTTCACCCCCAGAGAGACAAAGCCTTTTAGGAGAGAACATACCAAATATGATGCAAACTTTTACACGTAATATACACTTAATAAATAAGTGCTGAATGAATGAATCTTTTATTATCCAGTTTAATATTTTAATGCCATAACTTTTTCATTAGAAAAGAGGAAAGATGATAGCCATGGAAGCAGCTGACAAAATAGAACATTTCAGAATAGTTAGAAAACTTAAAAGGAGTTAAAAAAAAACCCTGACTAAATCAAAACCCTAGAATGAAAGGCATATTTCCAAATGAGACTATACATGTTAAAGGTGAATGATCCTTCAATTATTCTTTTGTATTTTTTAAAAGGCATAATTTATGATTACTTAGTTTGATGGAAAAAATTATTAACACAAGAATCAAAGTATGAAAGACTGTCTGACAGGATCAAGAAATATGGATTGCTTAATGTTATTTTGTAAAGAGAGAGCAAGGTTAGAGGGGTAGATTATATAGGAGTATCAAATGATAGATTATAAATCTGACTCAAGAAATTTAGAGTTGCTTTGTGGGTATATGCTAGATTATATTTGTTTATGTATTTGACTATGTATTTCAAATCAGATTCTGTTGCCAGGTATTTTATAAGGAAGAGGATACTTGGTATTTATTAAAACTTAAAAAAATAAAGAGATAAACCTAGCCAAGAATGAACAAAGATTTAAATTGTTGCAAATGAACTAAAACAGTTTACTAGCAAACATATATCAGGTGTTTATACTATGAAGGAAATGAATCAGCTGACTCTCATGTGGGATGAAGGGTTGTAGTCTAATCCATGGGCTTAATATTTGTTTTTTTTTTTATCAGAAATGAGTTAAAATTTGATAATTTTTATGTTGTTGATTGCCAATCTGCCATTGTACACTTTGTTTATTGCCTTTATAAAGTCCTACATCAATGCTTCATGCTAAAACTAATAGTTAATTTTTATATAATACCTTGAGGTTGACTAAGCACTTGACATATATTCTCATTTGATCCTCCTATCAACTCCCTGAGGTTGGTGCTATTATGCCCATTTTTGCAGGTGAGAAAACTGGAACTAATAGAAATTCAGTGACAAGTTTAGCTAGTAAGTCTATGGCAGAATTTGAACTCAGTTTTTTCAGACTCTAAGTCTAGTCTTCCATCCACTACCCCTCATCTCTGATTCATCATAGTATAGTCAGCTAGTAAACAATTATTAAATGCCTATTATGTGCTAAACTGGGCAGTTGGCATTGTAACTAGAGCACATGGTCTGGGGTCAAGAAGACTCATTTACCTGAGTTCAGATCTGGCCTCAGACACTCACTAGTTATCTGATCCTGGGCAAATCACTTATCCTTGCTTGCCTCACTTTTCTCATCTGTCAAAAGAACTAGAGAAGAAAATGACAAACCACTTCAGTATCTTTGCTAAGAAAACTCCAAATGGGGTCATGAAAAGTTAAACAGAACTGAAAAATGAGCTAGCAACAATGAAACAACAATGTTCCAAGCTTACTATTAGAAAGGAACAAAGAAAGGAAAAGACAATTTCTGATCTCAAGGAATTCATTATTTAATTGCATATTTAATATGCAAACAACTATATGTAAATAATCAATAAATATGATAAATTGGAGATAATTAATAGAGGGAAAGCACGCACATTAAAAGGGGCATTGGAAAAGTTTTCCTGGGGTGGCTGGGTGGTGCAGTGGATAGAGCACCCGCCCAAGAGTCAGGAGTACCTGAGTTCAAATCCAGCCTTAGACATTTTATAATTACCTAGCTGTGTGGCCTTGGGTAAGCAACTTAACCCCATTTGCCTTACAAAAACTTAAAAAAAAAGGAAAAAAGATTAGTTTTCCTATAGAACAGGGTGGGAATCTTTTTTCTGCCAAAGCCCATTTGGATATTTATGACATCATTTACAGGCTATGTTTAGGCAAACATTTAATTAATTCTCCCCTAAAAGCTCCTAGGTTCATTGAATTTTGAGTTCCACCTAAGGTTGCCATGGCAGCAGCAGCCCAAGTGATTTAGCGAGCTTTATACAGTGGATCAGACATTTCCCATACCAACTATAAAAGATAGGAAGTTAGCTGGGACTTTTAAGGAAGGCAGGGAAGCCAAGAGTTAGAGTTGAAGAGGGAAAGTATCGTAGACATCTGGGATGGTCAATGAAAATATTTAGAGGTGGACATGGAATCTCTTGTTTGAGAAATAGTGAGGATCCAAGGGTCACTGGATCACACTACCTTGGGGGCAGAGAGGATAAAGTATAAGAAAACTGGAAACATGGAGAGGAAGACAGGTTATAAAGGGCTTTGAATACTAAACAGAGGATTTTATAGTTAATCCTGGAGGTGATAGGGAACCATTAGAGTTTATGAAGTAGGTGAGTAAAGTGTTTAGACCTGTAGTTTAGGGAAAAAATTGCTTAAATGGCAAAGGAAGATGGAGTAAAGTGGAGAGAGAGATTTGAGGAAGCCACCTCCTAACCTCCCAACCTCTCCCCCACCCCGCCTCACCCCAGCAGGCTATTATAATAGTCCAGGTGGGAGGTAATGAGGGCCTGCACCAATGTTGAGTGTCAGGAGGAGAGAGGAGGGCATATGTCAAATATATTATTAGGGTAAAAATGAAATATTCTTAAACTCTCCAATGCTATTATGTCCCTCCCTCTTTCTTTTCTTTCCTTCTTCCTTCCTTCCTTCTTTTCTTTGTTCTTTCTTACTTTTTTCATCCTTCTTTCCTTCTTCCTCCTTCCCTCACTCCTTCTTTCCTTCCCTTTTCTTCTCTTCCCTTCCCTTTTTCCTCTTCCCCCACCTTGTACCTCTTCTTCCTCTAAGGCATGTGGTAGTGCAATGGATAGAGCACTGGATCTGGAATTAGGAGAAGCTGAAATGAGATCCAGCCTCAGACACTTTCTAGTTGTATCACCTTGAGCAAGTCATTTAACCTCTACTTTGGTTTCCTCAACTCTAAAATAGTACCAAACTCACAGAGTTCTTGGGAAGATCAAATGATATAATATTTAAAAAGCTCTTAGCGAGAAAACCTTCCCCATAGTAGGTGCCAGGCCTCTCTTAGACACCAACTGTCCCTCAGCAAACTTTATATCTAGTATTGGTAGAGCTGGGTCAAAAGGTGGGTAGTTTAGAGACTTTAAGGGTCCAGCTCTAAACTGCTCTCCTCTCAAAAATATAGTTACCTTAAGAATGTGAAATTTTGTTGGCTTAGGTGTCTCTCTCTTTGTGAGATAATAGCCCCCAGTAATTTATTAAGAGTATCTTGAAAATGTCCTCAGCATATCAGGTCATGTGTTTTATTAGTCAGGTCCTGAGATAAACACATTACCCCCCCCCATAAAGTCTATACCCAAAGTCTTTCTATTTTAAAAGGACCTATCAGAATTTGTTTCCTCTTTATGACCTTCAGGAGCCAAAGGTTATTTCCATGTCTCAATGAAGCATCAGACTTAGACTTCATTTTTAGGTAATATTTTATAATGATTCAGGTCAAATCTGAAATGGAAACTTATTTAAATTATTTTCCTCCTCAGAACAGTGATTCAAGTTGTCATTTAAAAAAAATCTTCATTATACACCAATTTAAACCAAAATGCAATTTAATTTTCAACACATTAACTCCTGAAGCCATTGGAGCCACTATGGGCCCATTCAAATTCAACCACCTTCAGTTGTGTCTGAGTTAGTCTGACCTAAGACTATCTCCCTCACCCCTGACTCTATAGTAAGTTTCTTGGTTGGATTCCACGAAGGATTTTTCAGAGCAGTTGCATAATTGACTCATTGATAATTCTGCGATCCACCTTCCTCTTTTTAGGAATCAAATCAGGTTTACAATTCATTATGATTAAGTTCTTCAGTTCAAACTGAAGAAGGGTTTTCCTCATTCCTACACTTCACAAGTCTCTGGTTTATACATCTGTGTTTTCATTCACTTCTTGCCAAACATTGTACAACTGTTTTCACTATGGAGAAGAGAAAGTCGATTTAGAAACTGTGCAGTGCTTCAAGTCTGAGGGCTTAAGTAGTTCATTTGAGAAGCAGGGTGTGCTGGGAATTGCATGGTAAGGAAAGGGAGGGAGTGGAATTTATGGATAGAAATGAAAGTTTCCCCCAGCTCTGATAAAGAAAACAGGTCAAGGGGTTTCTTTTCAACTCTCTTATAGGATCTTTCCAGTTGTATTTAATTTAATATGAATTGGAATGAAAGAAAATGGAGCTCAGATGCTTCCATTTCAATAATGCTCCCATTGTGGGACAATCTATATTCTTGTAGCACATAAACATCCTCCAAGCAGCAAAGCAAAAAAAAAAATTGGCTTTGAAGTCCTGGTTCCTGGATTCCAGTCCTAGTTCTGATCTGATCTATTCTTGTGACCCTGGATAAGTCTGTTAATGTTTCCAAGACTCAATTCCTTCATCTATAAAATGAACAAGATGGCTGCATGTGACCATGGATAAATCATAATTTAATTCTAAAAACAAGCATATCCTTTCTTTTTTCTTTCTTTTTAAAAAAATATTTTATTTATTTGTTTTTCCAACTACATGCAACAGTAGTTTTTACCAATCATTTTTTAGAAGGTTTTGAGTTTTATAATTTTTCTCCTTCCCTCCATTCCTTCCCCTCCCTCTGACAGGAAGCAATCTGGTATGTTCTATATTTATAACCATACTAAACATAGATCAATATTAAACAAAGCATATCCTTTTTTTTCCTTTTTAGGTTTTTGCAAGGCAATGGGGTTAAGTGGCTTGACCCAGGCCACACTGCTAGGTAATTATTAAAGTGCCTGAGGCCGGATTTGAACTCAGGTACTCCTCACTCCAGGGCCAATGCTCTATCTACTGTACCACCTAGCCACCCCAAAACACAGCCTTTTAAAAAATAAGAAAAAATCTTTAGCTTTATACTAATGCTTCATTTTTAAAACAATGTGATCAAAATCTCTCAAATCCCAAAGAATGGATTTACTCCCAAATTAGGAGATTTTTTGGGGAAAAAATATTTCAGCAAGAAACCCACTAACAAATGAGATTATCACTGTGAAAAGCATTTTCTGAAGCAAAGAGGGAGACAGTGTTAAGTTTGTAGAAAATATGCTAGGTTTCTGAATTGGTAATGTGTATGCTAGGCTTTTTTTTTTTTAATGGGCTAAGAGTTGTATAGGGAAGGAACAATACTGAATGGGGAGATTCTGTGGCCTGAATTTTGGCCAAACAAGTTTTCTATGCATCTGGGCTAAAGAAATCAATGTTTGTATAGGGATTCCCTTTTTTAACCTCATCATGAATATTACCATCAGTACAAGATGAGTACAATCAACTCCACCCCTTACCCCAAATTGTTCTTGATTCCTTTATTGTTGGATCCATATAAGAAAAAGGATGTCTTTATAAAAAGTCTCTGTTCCAGTTTCTGCAGCATTTTGATGGTGACTTACTTTACAGAGTTGAGTTTTGATGACTTTGTGTAAAGATCCCTGAACTAAAGCTTGTTGGTTAACACGAGGCTTTCTTTATATTGATGCTTGTAATAAATTGCTACAGATTCTACCTAAATTAAATTATTCAGTGCCATACCAATCAAACTACCAAATAACTACTTTACCAAGCTAGAAAAAATAGTAACAAAATTCATCTGAAGCAACAAAAGTTCAAGAATAGCAAGGGAACTGATAAAAAAAATTATAAAGGAAGGTAGACTAGCTCTATCAGATCTAAATTATACTATAAAGTGGAAGTCATCAAAACTGCCTGGTACTGGTTAAGAAATAGAGCAATGGATCTGTGTATTAGGATAGATTCAAAAGAAACTGCAGCAATGAATGCAGCAATCTGCTGTTTGACAAATTAAAAGACATCAGCTTCTGGGATAAGAACTCACTATGACAAAAATTGTGGGGAAAAGTGGAAAATAGTTTGCAAAAACAAGGCATAGACCCACATCTCACATCCTATACCAAAATAAGGTCAAAATGAGAACAGGAAGTAGGCATAAAAGGCAACCCCATAGATAAATTAATAGACCAGGACATTATCTATGGAAAGGGGATAAATTTATGACCAAACAAGAATTAGAGTACATTATAAACTGCAAAATGAATGATTTTGACTATGTTAAATTAAAAAGGTTTTGCACTAATAAAATCGATTCTGTCAAAATTAGAAGGAAGACAGAAAGCTGGGAAACAATCTTCATAACTAGGAGTTCTGATAAAGTTTCATTTCTAAAGTATATAGAGAATTGTATCAAACTTATAGTTACATGTCATTCCCCAATTGATAGTCAAAGGATATCAATAGACAATTTTCAAATGAAGAAATTAAAGTTATACATAATCATATGAAAAAATTCTCCAAATCATTATTGAATAGAGAAATGCAAATTAAACCAACTATAAGGTATCACCTCACACCTATCAAATTGGCTGAGATAAATGGAAGATGATCAGTGTTGGAGGTTTTGGACATTGAAGCATTGCTGGTATAATTGTGAACAAATCCAACAATTCTTGAGAGCAATATGGAACTATGCCCAAAGAGAATTAAAATGTTCATTCCCTTTGACTTAGCAATTCCAATTCTAGACCTATATCCAGAAGAAATCATAAAAAATGGGGAAAGTCCCATATGTTCCAAAATGGTCACAGCAGATCTTTTTGTAGTGGCAAAGAATTGGAAATTGAGGGGACCCATCAATTGGCAATTATTGTTCTATAAGAAACCATAACTGGTAGGACTCTAGAGAAGCATGGAATGACTTACAGGATCTGAAGCTGATTGAAGGGAGCAGAACCAAGAGAACAATGTACACATTAGCAACATTGTGAGATGATCTGTAAAGGTTATCAGATTGTCTTCTGTTGGGGTAGGGAGAGGGGGAGGAGAAAGGAGGGTGAGCGAAAATTGTAAAATTCAAAACCTTACAAAAATGATAGCTAGAAACTACTTTGTGTATAATTGGAAAACAAATAAAATATTTATATAATAAAAAAAATTGTGAGATGATCAGCCTTGATGGAAGCAGCTCCTCTCAGCAGTTCACACAGTTTAGGTCAACCATATTAGACTAGTTATGGACAATGTTTACCTCCATCCAGAGGAAGAAAAAACAAAACAAAACAAAAACAAAAACAAAAAAACAACCCTTCAGACTCTGGTGACCTCTTAATTAAAATTATTTTTTATATATCTCTTTCCTTTGATCCTGATTCCTTATACTGAAAATGACTAATCTGTAAACATGTTTATCAAACATATATATGTACAATGCTAACCTGGCTGTTTGCTGCTGAGAGGAGGGGGTGGGAAGGGAGGGTAGAAGGAAATTTTGTTATTTAAAAATATATGTGTGTATATGAATGCAAAAAACCAATTAATTAATTAATTAATTAAAATATATTGTTATAGAATGCTGACTTAATTGTTTACACTGCAAAAATTACAAACATTCCCTGTGTTTCCTTAAGACAAGATAAATAAACATACAATCACAGGGAGATTAAGGTATCTTTCAGACTCTTAAAGAAGAAGCATCAATTATGGAAAATAAAACAAAATTAAAAGTCATCTGGTAAATTCCATCTTCAACTCATTTCAATATATTTATGGCTTACATTTTAAAATGATGGATTATTTCTCAGTATTAAGTAATACCTGGTGTTTGGTAGTAAGCAAATGCACAAACCAGAGATGCATTAAACTGAGAAATTTAGGTAACATAATAATAGAAATACTCAAAATCATTGCAAATATATATCAGTGATGATAATATTGAGATAATAATTCTAATCACGTAATGAAATATGCCAGAGAAAGAGACAGCTATTATAATCTTAATGATTAATTTCTTCCTAGAATATGTGTAAGGGGATTATTATTATTAATCAACAGGAAATACAGGCAAATTTTCTTTGGTAGAACTTAGCCCATTAGGATTCAAGTTAAATTTTTCATCTAGACATTCCTTCATAAAAATCATCCTCTAAAGACTCTTCCTTCCTTAATCCATCCTCCACAAAGCTACCAAATCCCTAAAGTCTGATAATGCTACTCCCCTTTTCAGTAAACCCCAGTGACTACCTATTACCTTCAGGGTCAAATATGAATGTTTTTCTTGGCATTTGAAGGCTTTCAGAATCATTATTCATCCTACCTTCCTTGCCTGATAAAATTTTACTCTCCTTTGTTGTTTATACCATTTTTCAGTCATATCCAGTTCTTCAAAAACCCATTTGGGGTTTTCTTGCCTTCTCCAGCTCATTTTACAGTTGAGTAATTGAGGCAGAGTTATATGATGTACCCAGGGCCACACAGCTAATGAGTGTCTGAGGCCAGATTTGAACTCGTGAAGATGAGTCTTCCTGATTCTAAGCCTAGTGCTCACAGCCCTCCATTTCTTCTCCCCCCCACCCCCACTCAGATCCAATTCATGAGCTTGTTATGGTAGCACCTCCCTGATATTATGAAAGGACAATTATTGACCTCTACTAACTCATAATGCACACATGACATTCCATCTTGTATTTTCTTAGCTTCATAGTCCCTCTTTAATTCTTTTTCTTAGAATCCCTATTTCCTTTCATAGTTGAACTCAAATACACCTCCCAAAATAGGCTGTTCTTAATCCCTCAGATGTTAGTCAAGCCTGATAAATGATCTCATATTTATTCTGCATACATGCAATATAAACTTAAATGTATTAATGATATTTCTCATAGTAGGCTGTAAAGCTTCTTGAGGGAAAGGACTGTTCCATTTTTGGACATGTTTTATCAGTGCCTTCCACACATAGTAAATTCTTAAATGCTTACGGATTGAATAATTGATGGATTTAGATGGTCGTGTCATACTTCTGCTCAAAATTCTCCATTAGTATAGCAAAATCCCTAGCATAGGATTACAAATGTTCTACAATATGGTACTCCCTTTCTGTTCCATTCTTATCTCATACTCGTCTCCTCTATAAACTCTTGGCTCCAGTCACACATACACATAAACTTTTTTATCATCCTCCTAACTCTTTTTTAAATTATTTTTTTAAAGGTTTTTGCAAGGTAGTGGGCTTAAGTGGCTTGCCCAAGGCCACACAGCTAGGTAATTATTAAGTGTCTGAGGCTACATTTGAACTCAGGTCCTCCTGACTCCAGGGCTCCTAGCCTCCCCTTTGCTCCCAACTCTTAATTAAAATGCCATTCACTTTGCTCTTCAACAGATGACTTTCTCTCCACTCTTTGAATCCTAACTCAAAAGGAATATTGACCATGGACCCTTTGCTGGTTCCATAACCCCATAGTACTGTACTTGAACTTCTATTAATTATAACTGTATTTATGTATGAATCAAATCACCATATGGGAATTTAAGGTCCATGCAAGCAAGAATGTATTTTACCTAAGTTTTGTATAATCACATGAGACACAAAGGATTTTGGTGAATTAGTAGTGTGATTTGTAGCAGAAAGATAAGTGTTCTTACAAACAGAGCATTGAAGGAGAAATATTTGTCTAGTCTTTTCTGTAATATTAAGGATCTATTATCTGTGCTCCTCTGACATTTTCTGTGGGTCTTGAACTCCCTCCCTATTATTCAGCTTAATCCTCTTTTCAAATGTAAATTCATGTCAGTCCCTTTCTCCATTTATCTGGCTCTTAGTCTTCTGAGCTGTATGAATGACTCTAGTCATGTCCAGATGGGTCAGTTCTTGACACCCTCTCTCTGTCTCTTCCCTGCACAAGAAGCAGGCAGGCTTTCTATAGAAGTTTGGTCCACCCCCTTCTCCATGCTGGATCCAAATTGATCTAAACCCAGTCACATCTTATGGCTCTTTCTCTTTCCTCTCTAGCTGTCCTTGATTTCTTTCACCAGTTTAGCTTGATGCTCGACTTCACCACTTAAACTTCACTACTTCTAAAAACTCACTCTCTTAAAGTCGTTAGATTTAGATGGTCATATTACACTTCTGCTCAAAATCCTCCATTAACCTGGCAAATGTTAAAGAACTTAATAGTAATTTGGGAACTTTTGTAGTAACCTGTAAATTAAAATTAATTCCTTTTCTTACTCTCATGAATCAGAGAACTTGATGAATTCATCACTCAGATGAATCCACATCAATTCTCAAGTTCCCTCCCCAAAGTACATTTTCCTATAACAAGAGGATCTGAGTTATAATCCTGGTCCCGTTCCATAATAGTAATATAAACTCATATTTCTATAGCTCCTAAAGGTTTACAAAAGACTGTCCACCCATTATCTCATTTGCCCCATGAGCAATCCTACTGTTAGAAAGTCTATCAGCACAATATGGTACCGACATAATAGTTAAAAAGAGATCGAGAGACCACTAAGTCCAACCACTTTGCAAATGAGGAATTGCCATTAGAGTTATAATTTTTCTCTTCTCATGTTGGATAATCTTTTTTTTTTAATGACACAGTCTGTTCCAATGAAGTATGCTTTCACTTTTTAAAGGTATTTCCTTTGTATTTAAATACATGGCAATTTAGGACCTGAGTTCAAATCTGATGTCAGACACTTGGTACTAGCTGTGTGACTTTGGGCTAGTCATGTAACCCTGATTCCCTTGCATCAAGGGTCACCTCCAGTTTTCTTGAATCATATCTGGTCCCCAGACCCAGATGGTTCCAGAGGAAAAATCAGGCTTGTGACTTCGCACAGCAGCCCCTCACTCAAATCCAGTTCACTTTCTTGTCATGGCATCTCCTCACTCCTGTCATAGTCAATCAATTAGATTAGAATCAATTAGAAATAATTAATTAAAAATGAGAAAGGGGAAGGAGAAAATACCACAAAAAATAATTGTATTTAAGAGGTCATCAGACGCATCTAGGTGTCACAGTAAAGAGAGCACTGGTCCTGGACTCAGGAAGATTGAATTCAAATTTGACTTCAGACCAAATACTAGCTGTGTGGCCCTAGACAAATCACTTAACCCTTATCCACCTCAGTTTCCTCATCTTTAAAATAGGGATAATGATCGTGCCTGAACACCAAGTTGGTGTGAGGACAAAAACAAGGTAATATTTGCTAAGAACTTGCAAATTTAAAACTATTTATTCTGATTCATAGCTCTACCAACAATGTAGGAGTGCCTATTTCCCTACAACCTTCAATATTGGCTATTTGTGAAATACTTCCATTGTTTGAATGCACTGCAGCATTTTCCTGTGGCTCAGAGATTCAAATAGATGTAAGAATGCTCTCTAAGGGCATGCTAACATTTTAAAATTGGATTTTATTTTGTGCTTATTGGAGCAAAATTTTTCAGAAGGGGGAAGAATCTTCCAAAAATAATATGGAAGTTAAAGACAAAGTGGTGACAATATCTTTACAGTCAGAGTTCAAATCTCATCTGGCTGGGTAGATTCTCAACTGTAAAATAAAGATACTGATACTTACAACACTACCCCCTCACAGCTTTGCATATATAGAAGAGTGTTATTTGAATGT